>NW_028173080.1:50000-148084 GCF_963971535.1 Notolepis coatsorum
TCTGGCTCTGTTCCCCCCTCCCTTAAGCACGCCATGGTTGAGCCCCTCCTAAAAAAACCTAACCTAGACCCTGCTCTTTTCAATAATTACAGGCCCATATCCAAACTACCCTTCCTATCTAAGATTTTAGAAAAGGCTGTCCTGGCACAGCTCCTCCCATTCCTACATCACAACAACCTCCTAGACAAACTCCAGTCAGGTTTCAGGGCAGGGCACAGCACTGAGACAGCGCTAGTCAAAATCTACAATGACCTGCTTCTCACCATCGACTCAGGTAGCTGTGCCATGCTCCTCCTCCTGGACCTCTCTGCCGCGTTCGACACGGTCGACCACTCCACCCTGGTCGATCGTCTTGAACACAGGCTAGGTATTGGGGGGTCTGCCCTAAACTGGTTCGCATCCTACTTGAGCGGCCGCTCCTTTTCGGTCAGTTTGGGTGGACACTCCTCCCCCACAGCTAGTCTACCGTATGGGGTCCCCCAAGGTTCCATCCTGGCCCCCATACTCTTCTCTATCTACATGCTCCCTCTGGCCGAAATCATCCAGAAACACAACATTTCATATCACTTTTATGCCGATGACTCCCAAATCTACCTTCCCCTCAACCCCTCTGACACAGCTAACCTAGACTCTCTTAAAAACTGTCTCAGGGACATAAAAAGCTGGATGGCCCTTAACTTCTTACAGCTAAATGAAAATAAAACGGAGATCATTTTGTTTGGCCCCCCCTCTTCCACCAAAACACTCTCCAACAGCCTAGGACAACTCTCCACCCACCTCAAACCCCACGTCAAGAGCCTGGGTGTAATCTTTGACCCAGAGCTCAAATTCGACCGGCAGGTAAATGCCGTAGTCAAATCATGCTTCTTTCAACTCCGCAACATCAGTAAAATAAAACCAATCCTCTCACCCGTTGACCTGGAAACGGTAGTCAATGCATTCATAACCTCACGCCTTGACTACTGCAATGCCCTCTACACCGGCATCAGTCAGACAGCCATGTCCCGCCTCAAAATGGTCCAGCACTCTGCAGCTAGGTTCCTTACCGGTACCAGAAAGAGAGAGCACATCACACCAGTCCTAGCCTCCCTACACTGGCTCCCAGTCCCATTTAGAATAGACTTTAAAATCCTCCTCCTCACCTTTAAAGCACTATCGGGTGCAGCACCCCTATACATCACCGAACTCATCACCCCCTACGCAGCACCCAGGTCACTAAGATCCTCCAACCAGGCTCGGCTGGTCCCCCCACGCACCAGACTCAAAAAGAGAGGCGATCGCTCCTTCAAGGCCGTGGCCCCCAAGCTATGGAACCAGCTTCCCCTGGAGATCCGATCTGCCCCCTCACTGGAGACATTTAAGGCCCATCTAAAAACCCACTTCTATTCCCTGGCCTTCAATAAACCCTGATTCTCCCACACCCTAACTCACACACTCCCATGTAATTTTATCCTGCCCCCTCCCTCTTGTATCTCTTATTATGCTCCTCTGTCCCCTGTGTGCTACTGTACTTTGTGTTCCCCTATCCGTGTGTTGTCCTACTGTCCTACTCTCTGAATGTACTGTCTTGTCCTGCTGTGCCTTTTTGTATTTTTGTATTTGTGTATTTTATATTAGGACATTGATTTTAAGATTTGATTGTACAGCACTTTGGTTGGCTCTTGGGCTTTTAAACGTGCTTTATAAATAAATTACTTGACTTACTTGACTAGTGCCTGGTACACTAGCTTAGACTGACAATAGATTACACTAACCTTTTGCAGTATACCATGGATCAAACTCGTGCTTTATGTCTGGATAACGCTCTCTCAGAATTTTCCTGATGGAGGGATGTCTGTCGGTGGTGACAACATTTACATTAATCCCTGCATCTAGGATCTTTTCCAGTCCTTTCTCGAACCCCATTGGCTCCATTGCGACGGAATTTTTGGCCTGGGTCACCTAGAAGGAACAAGTAAGGATTCGTTTACAGGTGATTACATTTTTGACAATCAGATCATTTAAATAACGCACATCCTCCATTCATGGGTGCTGAGCCAAACTGTAAAACAGTAGTAAATGAACTAAGCGTGGCTCGCAACTCACTTTTTGATGCTCCAGGGTTTTAATTGTGAAAAAAAAAATATATATAACAGATGATACAAGGTTTTGACCACTTCTGGTCTTTTTCAAGTATGAACAAAAAGTGAGTTGAGAGCCCCGCTTTGTTCATTTACATTTCTGACTAGATTTATTATCACAATAACTGATGTTTAGTCTATTGGTGCCTCTTTTTTTTACCTGAATCAAATCAAATACTATAATCTGGTTGGTGGGGTCATCCATGAAGGAATACGTGGTGTATTTGCAGGAATGGCCTGGGCTATCAATCACTCCTCCCATCTCTGCAGACCTGCACCCCCTCACCATCCAGAGTTTGGCCGATGAGCCTTGCCAGTACAGAATTCTCCTGCTCCTCGTATGCTTTTCCAATGACTGGAATCAGGTAGCTGGACTGTATATTGTAGTACGTTGTTGTTTTCTGAGGCAGCTGAAGCTTCAAAAGCCCAATCAGCAATGTAATGTAAGTTGCACCAGTGAAAAGTGTTGCTGCTGCTGCTAGCAGGTTATTTTCAGCCATTCCACGTACAGTTGGACACGACTCCCAGTCTCCAGTGTGTCCATCGTTGCATTTCCATGTCACTTTGATTCTGCTGCCAGATGTTGATATGTCTTGGTTCAGGTCACACAATGCATCTCCACAAATATGACACCTTTGGAAGAGTTCCATGAGATTGGACTCATTCACAATGCACTTGTTGTTATTTCTTGCTCTTATTAGTCCAGCGATGCTTGATGTGCCTCCTGAACTAGATGTCTTGCCTGAGGTCGAGGAGCTTGTCAAGGGGACACAACTGGACTCTGCAGGATCAGCAGCAGCCTCTGAAGTCATGCTGATGTCCAACACAGCTGATGATGATGCACTGATGTCCATTTCACTAGATTCCATTTGGTGCGTTTCCTGTTGCAGACAAACCAACATGAACATGTTTAGTTTCTCTACTCACCTTTACATGAGTGTTTCAGCACTGACTAAATTACTCAAATGTAATGTATTGACTTTTATTAGGGATCCTAGATAGATAACATATACTCAGTCACATGGAAGGTTAGCCTTGTTTTTGTCCTGCACGTAGTCATTGTGGAAGAAGATGCCATGTCCTACAAATTAAATAACTTTCATTACATTGATTACATTGAAAAGTAATAGAAAATTCATAGCATGAGATATGATTAATTAGCCTACCGATCGTTGTGTCCAGCTGGGTGCCAGGGAAATACATGGTTTTCTGCGGGTTACTGTTTGCTGAGGACTAGTCAGCTGTGGGAGTTTGAACTCTGCAGGGTTTTCTGGATGAATTTTCTTGGGTGTTGATTGTGGTAAACTGGCAAATAGGTTGGTAGGATCCACCACTTCTGGTTCACCCTAATGATGAATGACAGAACATGGATAAAAACACATTATTATTCATAAATAATACATACATGAAGGCAATATGTACATATTGGTATTACAACTCTGCACATACATCTGATTAGCACTACACTCAGTAGTACTCATTTATATATTTTGTACCCAGTTTAATCACCTGTACATTGTATATTGCTGTTGCACTTTACTGTTACATTTGCACTCTGGTTGGATTCCAAACGTCTTTTCGTCGTACTGTACTTGTGCTGTATAATGACAATATATTTCAATCTAATCTAATCTAAAATATACATACTCCTCTCCAAGGCCAGATTAAGACTTCAGAGGCCCCTGGGCCAGATTCTTGTGGAGGCCCCCCCAAACACACATACACGTGCACGCACGCACAGTGGCGTTTTTATATGTCACTTTAAAAAATATATAGAATATTTAGAAGTGGTGGGCTCTGAGGGCCAAGCTAAAAGGACGTTGATCACCCCTGCCCACTTTGACAACCTAGGATGGCTTAGAGTAGACGACAGAGTACAGGAACTTGCAATGGGCCTGGTCTACAAGATACACTACACGACCAAGGTACCCATGTACATGTCAAAATACTTCCCAAAGGTCAGTGAATACCACAACCACTACACCAGAGGGAGCTCCACAAATCATGTTAAACCCAGATTCGGCTCAAACAAGGGACTAAACACGTTTCGCAATTATGCCACATCAATGTGGAACGCCCTACCCAAAGCTGTAAAGGAATGTGAATCAATACCCACTTTCAAAACCACTCTCAAAGAACACCTACGGGAGACTGCAATTCGAAACTGGCCCCTGTAAATGTCCTAACCCAATCCCCTCCAATGTACAGTAAATTACCAAGTATGGTTGTCAATATTCCAATGTACAGTTTTGCTTGTACAGTTGTACAGTGTCCCCCACCAACCCACCCCTCCCACCCACCGAACCACCTCCAATGTACAGTCCCCCCCACCCCCCCAACCCCACCCCACCTACCCAACCTCCTCCAATGTACAGTTTCTACATCAAATGTATATACTCTCTTTTCTGGACTCTTTTCGTATCACAAACAGTACTGTATTTGCAAATCTGGTATGTCATAAATGTATAGATGTAGCACTACTGTCTATCTGTATGTCATGTATGTCATATATGTTGTTATGATGAATTGAAAATGGGGGACCCTGATGTAAACAAGACGAAAGTCTTTCTCTGGTCTGCATCCCCTTAACAATTATTGAGCTGTACTGTACTGTACTGTACCAATTCTACAATCTGTTAATAAAGTTTTCAATCAATCAATCAAGAAGCGAAAAGAAACACATCATGTTTAGATGGGGGGATGGCGCCATCCTCAGGAAGAAAAAAAACATGCACACACTTTGGAGACAAGAATATAATATTATAATAGTAAGCTTACTTTTACGTGAATGTCAATTTAAATTATAATTAGGGAAGGGAGGGGGTTGAAATGTGTTTTTGTCCTGTGTTACTGTCTGTGAATGAATGAATGAATGAATGAAAATTGTATTTAACAGATTGCAGAATGGGTACAAATAATACAGTACGGCTCAATACACACAATTGTTAACACTTTGAGAGCCACTCACGGCTAAACTCGTGTTTACGATAGTTACTTTGAAAGCTACTCACAAGATTTCTCAGATTTTTTTTTTTTTTTTTTTAGCGATCTGAAATCATATTGCATCACGCGAGCCTACCCTAGCCTACCCAAGGGCCGCCGGCGATCAGATGTGAAAAAAGCACCCCCTATCGTCTCCCAGATGGTAAATCACCCTTTTGGAATGGACTCAATGAAAATGGGAAAAAAAAATATTCCAGTCCACATTTCACTTCTCACCCATGCAGCCGGAGTACCAGAGTTCATTCAGGGGGCTCTGAGCCCCGCGGATCATGAGTTCTACTGTATACACGTTAGATCTATACACTTATCGATTTTTTCGAATGGTGATTAGGAATTGGAATATACCAGTTGGATACTGTTGTGAAGGATCAGATTAAACCGAATATGTATATTTATTTATATATATATATTTAATTGTATTTGTATATCGTTTGATATCCCCTGTATATTCCTTGTACAATATGCATTGAATATCCCCGTTTCTACTAAACAGCCCATAATAGTTTCATTCTACCATTGGACGAGAACCTGGCGCCAGGTTGCCATACCCCTAGGTCCAAGTTCAATCGTGCCGCCTAACATGTCGAGGCAACCCCCGGTTCCGCGCAGTAATATGCCGGGCGAAATACGAATGGTACTATTTGTTCATAGCGCATATATATATGGCGCTCGTAAAGTAGAACTTTCTTTTAGTCCAGTTCTTTACCCTCCAACAGAGTGACAGACGCAAAAGCCTCCCCACGACGCACGTGCGGTGTAGTAAGGCCTACTTGGCCCAGAATAGGCATTGAGATATCGTGTAGATTAATAGTTGAATGGTCATAGTTTGGCACCATACCGTCGAGTTGGACGTATTCTATTAAGCTAATAATAGTCTATTTATGTATGGTGCATCGTTCGGTTAGAGTTCTACAGTTATCAGTACCCCCATCGTTCCTGACGTTATCTGGACGCTTAGCCAGGCTGGTCAGACCCCTAGTGGTGATTGCATCCACGGAGCTCCGGGCCAAGAGCGACTGGACCTGTATATTGGATTACTCTACCCAGACGACGGCAAGCCTTCCCCGGCTCTTGGATTATGCTTTGTGTGCTTTGATTATTCAATGGATAAAGGCCAACACTGCCGAGTGTTGGAATTACCCCCCGGAGAGGACTCCAGGTGAGGCGGCGCTCTACACGTGAGGTCGCACCACGTCTCTCCGTTGTGGACCGGCAGATACCGTTCCACAGAGGGTCCAGCTGTATTCGTCTGCGGCCCGAGGTTCTGTGGGCACCGTGTCCAAGACTTTGGATTCTCCCAAGACACCGTCGGCCAGATGGGATACCGCCAGCGGCTTCTCTAACCCCCCCCCTCCTACTGTCTTACAACCAGCGGGAACCCCCCCCCCCCCTTAGTGTATCCAGCTATAATCATTTAAGTACCATCGCTATCGTTTCCTAAATATTCCAGGTTGTATACTTACTCCCTGCGCAACCAGAGATTGGACATTCAATGTTGATTTACCTACGAATACTCATTTGCCATAAAAGTGCATATTCCATATTTCAAATCATAAATGTAATTAAGTGATCGTTGTATACACCCTTTGCTGTATTAAACTTTCGATTTGGTACATTTGTGTTGGTTCGTTTCATCAGGTGGGAAAGTGTTCATCATACTTATATCTTGTACTGGGTGGCCAGAAGTTAAAGTACATGAGGTAGTGGTATTAAATATCATATCTAACAATACAGTCAGGGAATTGTACCCCTCAGTTACAATTGGTCCTTCGAGCCGGATGGTAACTAGTGTAATATTAATATAGTGTTATTAATATCGAAATGGCCTATGATGAACACTCCACGAAACGATCCTCCTAACCTAGAACGCCCGCGGCGCAGACGACAGACACCTCAGTACTTAGAGGCTTACACTGTCAGTCAACTACCTAGCCTTCGACAAACGGTAAACGTGGTAAAAGTAGAAAGTAAAATTATGTCTGACCTTAACGACCAGGTTTCCCCGACCACAGAGGCCCTAGTAGGTCCTAATGTAACTGACCAAGCCCACGGTGGGGACCAGGAGGGAATTGACATGCCTTTACCCCCCGCCACTACTAAAGAAGTAGTCCCCGACAAGCCCCGGGAGGAAGACAACCCTACAGAGAGAGAACTCTGCACGGAGGAAGAGGAGGAGAGCGCCGAGGAACTAGAGCTCCAGGACTCCCCAACGAGTACCCCCAGGAGCAGCTCACGCAGGAGCGGCTCACCTCCACTACCGCCTTCCCCCAACGAAGTGGAGAGGACACTACAACAGGCGTTCCTCGTCAGCCTGACAGCCTCCGCCGAGCGCGATCGGCTCCAAGCACAGATGCTTGGCGAGCGCGAACACCTCCAAGCGCAGCAACGGAGCGAAGAACAGCGCACACGTCTGGAGATGAGACGTTTCCAGATGGAAGAGAATATGGCAAGAGACCGGGCCGACGCCCAGCGCGCCGCTGCCGGTGCCCAAAGAGAAACAGAGCGCGCCGCTGCCGGTGCCCAAAGAGAAGCAGAGCGCGCCGCCGCCGACGCCCAGCGCGCCGCTGCCGATGCCCAAAGAGACGCAGAGCGCGACAGGATACAAGCCGAGCGCGACAAGCAACAAGCGCAGCTAATGGAGCAGCTGATCAAAAGGACAACTCCCTCTCCCTCCGCCAGGGGCTCAAGGAACTCGTCGAGACAACAGTCAAGAGCAGCGTCACCGCAACGAGCAAGCGACCCTGAACTTGACCAACAGACCGAGTCTAGACCCCCCGCAGACCCCCTTCCCATACCGGTCCAAGCGAGACCCAGCTACAAGGAAGGAGCGGCCTACACTGCGGAGAAGCTAAATAAACGATTACAGGATCTGGAAGATTTGATAGAAGAAGAAGAGGGAGAAGAGGAGAACCAAGCCCGACGACAGCACAGTACTCCACCGGACCAGGAGGTCCCATACAGTCCAGGCTATACCCCCGCGGCGCTGCGCTACAGACCCCCGACTCTATTCACGGGTGAGCACGACGCACGACCAGCCCCGAGGAACAGTACCTGGACCAGCGGGCCATGGTACCCTGCCAGTACCAGCCCACAGCGAGGCGCAAGAGGGGACTCGCCCAGGAGGTCTCTCCCCCAACGCTCGCCGATGTATCAGCCATCCACGGCGTCATACAACGCCACGCCGTCATTCCCAGACTTCGCCTATGAGAGTCGAGCACAGTACACGGAGCTCCGGATGTGCTTAGAGACAATGATGGTGGATGTCGCTGATGAACGCCACAAGTATGCAATATTATTGAAGCACCTGAAAGTACTGCGAGCGCACAATATAGCGCTAGCCTATGCTACCTCCTCGACCCCATACACAGCGGCCCTTGCAGCGCTGGATCAGAGATATGGACGTATATGGGATTACGTAATCCAGGAGATAAGGCATATTGACCGCCTACCCCCAGCCACAGACAATCGCTCACTAGACGACCTGTCAATCAAAGTGCAGTCCCTGGTGGGGATGCTGGGAGCTCAACGGGAGAAGGGCATGCATGAGCTGTACGCCAACTCTAACGTTGAGAGGATTTTGGAGAAGCTGCCACCCGCAAGACAGGAGCGCTTTCGACGGCAGAGGGACTACCGAGATCCCGACGGCCCCGAGCCATCCCTCCTTGATCTGGCCGACTTCCTGGCGAGAGAGGTCAGCAGCTTACGACTGGACACCTTCGGGCGGAGCACGACAAGCTCCAGAGAGGGACCCAGGAGAATAAGTGATGGAAGAAGATCGGTGACTGTCATGCACCAATCAGAGTCAGTACCGAGCAGTAAGAGTCACAGCACCCTCTCGAGAAAGGAGAAGTGGAAGATAGCGTGTCCCTACTGTGAGAAAGAACACTGGCTGTCACAATGTGACTCATTCACAAAGATGAATGCAGAAGAAGTGAGCCAATGGATAAAGTCCAACCGGCGCTGTTATCGATGTGCGCGGCCCCACATGGCAGCCGAATGCCGCCTAAAGAAAAGGTGCAGCCGGTGCGATGGAGCCCATCTAGATATACTACACGATAGTAACGGAAGATGGCCTATACCTGCACCACGGAGCGGCACCAAGGCAAGTGTCATGTACATTGACCCCGCCAGCAGCAACGGAGCTCAAGTGCTCTTAAAGGTAGTCCGTGTGACATTGAGCTACCAGGATAAAGTCATGGACACTTACGCCGTCCTTGATGACGGGTCAGAGAAGACCCTTCTGCTCGCCTCCGCTGCGACTCAGCTGGGACTGCGGGGGAGCAAGAACGAAATGACGATTCGGACAATAAGAAGAGATTAAAGACGATAAAGGGCGAGAATGTCTCCTTCACTATCGCAGCCAACGGGCAGCCAGAGCGACGGTACAAGATCACAAATGCTTTCACCAGCCAAGAAATAGGACTATCGCAGTACACCTACCCTGTCACCAAGTTGATGGATAAATATGTGCACCTGCGTCAATTACCTATCCCGCTCATAGACGGCGCTACCCCGACCCTGTTGATAGGCTCCGACCATGCAGAACTCATAGTCCCGATTGACCGGGTCCATACGGGCCCCCGAGGCTGTCCTGCAGCAGTCGAGACCCGCCTAGGATGGACATTACAAGGCCCCCTCGCTAAATCTCTTAACCGAACAGCAGCCACTAGCTGCTTCCACTCCAGAACGACAGAAGAAGACACCACTCTCCTGCAGCATGTCGAGAGGCTATGGACCCTAGAGACAATGCCCTTTAAGAACGAAAAGAAAGACATTCGCTCTAAAGAAGACATTTACGCCATCAACCTACTCGAGCAGGGGACAAAGAGAGTCACAGTCGGCGGAGTGATGAGATACGCAACTCCACTCCTGAGGCGAGAGGGAATTCCCACCTTTCACGCAAAGAAAGACGCCACGGAGCGCTATCTACTGAACACAGAGCGGCGCCTAGCAAAAGACCCCGTTCAAGAGAGTGTGTACCGAGCTGAGATTGAGAAGCTAATCACAGCGGGACACGTAACAAAGATTGACATTAAAGAGGCCGATCAGACGACCGAATCATGGTACGTGCCGCATCACAAGGTCCATCACAATGGCAAGGATCGCATTGTGTTTAACTGCAGCTACCAGATCGGATCCCAAAATCTGAATAAAGAGCTCTTGCCCGGCCCCACACTCGGCCCCTCCCTACTAGGCGTGCTACTGCGCTTCCGCCAGGACAAGGTGGCTATAAGCGGGGATATCAAAGGGATGTTCTTGCAGGTGAGACTAGTAGAGGAGGACAAGCCTCTGCTACGGTTCCTATGGAGAGAGAAGATCGGCGATGAGAACCCAACCATCTACCAGTGGGAAGTACTCCCCTTCGGAACCACATGCAGCCCGTGCTGTGCTACCTTTGCACTACAGAAACACGTCACAGAGGACCCAGCAGCAGATGAAGAGGTCCAACACAGTGTGAAGAACAGTTTCTACGTGGACAACTGTCTACAAAGCGTCTCGACTCAAGAAGAAGCCGAGGCTCTCCTAATCAAGTTACGCGCCTCCCTAATCAAAGGAGGCTTTGATCTCAGGCAGTGGGCCAGCAGTGACCCGCACGTATTGCGCAGCCTCTCCTCCGCAGACAAGGCTGCCAGCAGCGAGACCTGGATGGCGACAATCCCAGGAGAAGCCCAAGAAATGACACTAGGATTAGTCTGGCGCTTCAAAACAGACTCGCTCCACTATAGACACAAACCCTTGGCTCCAGAGCAAGGAAGGTCGGCGGCGATACCGACCACCAGACGGAGTGTGTACAGAACACTCGCCAGACAATATGACCCGCTGGGATGTATTCTACCTTACACCACCAGGGCAAAGATGATTGTACGAGCACTATGGGACAAGGACCAGGGCTGGGACGACCCAATACCCGCACACCTTGCCTCAACATGGAGAGAGTGGGAGACGGAACTCCGCTCACTCCCAGGTGTCAATATACGCCGCAGCTACTTCCCATCCACAGTGAGGCCAGAGACATGCGAGATTGAGCTACACGTCTTCAGCGACACCTCCGAAGTAGCCTACGGATCGGTTGCCTATTTGCGTGCCCAAGAGATGGGAGGAAAGATACACACTGCTTTCATACTGGCCCGCTCAAGAATAGCCCCACGTAAGCAACAATCTATCCCACGTCTAGAGCTCTGCGCAGCCCTCGCAGGAGCGCATCTAGCCACGTTAATCCAACGTGAACTCACCATTCCGGTGCATAGAACAATCTTGTGGTCAGATTCCACGACAGTACTCACATGGATTAAGTCTGATTCATGCAGATACAAAGTCTTCGTGGGAGTCAGAGTCACCGAGATTCAAGAATTAACAGAAGAAGCAAGCTGGAGGTATGTGGATACCAAACACAACCCAGCTGACGTCATCACCCGGGGAATGTCCCTGGATGACCTAACCCGTCGCAACATCTACAGTGACGGACCAGCATTCCTCCAGCTCCCGGAAGGAGATTGGCCTACGCCCACCCCGAGGGAAGCAAGTAACGAGGAGGCTGAGAACAAGAAGCCTATGTTCTGTGGACTGAGCACTGTCGCCTCCACAGACCCGAACATAGATGACTGCATTACCCTAGAGAGTGCGCAACAAAGAACATTCCTGCGGCACCACCCAGAGATTCAGTCCACCACTGACATGTCAGCAGCTGACTACGAAGAAGCAGAACTACTTCTACTACAACGAGCCCAGAGAGACTCGTTCCCCGATGAGCTAAACTGTCTACAGGGAGGAAACCCCGTCCCATCAGACAGCAGACTGATTCACCTGGCACCAGAGAGTGACGCACATAATCTCATCAGAGTGGGTGGTCGCCTGCGGAGAGCCCCCGATCTACCAGATGACATTAAGCACCCGATCGTCTTGAACAGCCGACACAAGGTCACAGAGCTGATCATAAAGAAATACGACGAGGATGTACACCACGCAGGAGCAGAGAGAGTCTTCGCGGAGATCAGACGTCGTTATTGGATATTGCAAGGGAGAGAGCAGTACGGCGCTTCCAGCGAACCTGTCTAGACTGCCGTAAGTGGCACGCGCAGCCCAGCATACCACGGATGGCTGACCTACCCCCCTGTCGCCTCCGAATCGGCGACAAGCCATTCCACTCCACAGGCATGGACTGTTTTGGCCCGTTGTATATAAAGAGAGGAAGAGGCACCGAGAAGCGGTGGGGTATTGTATTCAAATGCATGACCACCAGAGCGATACATATCGAGCTCCTTCCGACCATGAGCACAGACTCATTCCTTATGGCCTTCCGGAGATTCACATCACGGAAAGGAAACCCGTCTACATTGTTGTCTGATCACGGGACCAACTTCAAAGGCGGAGAAAGAGAGCTGAGAGAGAGCTTCCAAGCTATGGGCCCAGAACTTAAGACCCACCTCGCTCCAGCCCAGATTGACTTCCAGTTTAATCCCCCGAACGCACCCCACTTCGGTGGAACCTGGGAACGAGAAGTACGTTCTATAAAGACAGCCCTGTATGCCGTACTCGGAGCCCAGACTGTGGCAGAGGAAGTCCTAATGACAGTCCTCACGGAGATCGAGGGAGTATTGAACTCAAAGCCCCTCGGTTACGTCTCCAGTGATGTAGCAGATGTCGACCCAGTCACCCCCAACACACTCCTAATGGGGCGGCTGGACCCCGCGCTACCCCAGACAATGTACAGGCCCGAAGAAGCGAACGGCCGAAGAATGTGGAGGTACAGCCAAGTACTAGCTGACAAGTTTTGGAGCAGCTTCCTACTTCACTACCTACCGTCTCTACAGACCCGCCAGAAGTGGGTAAAAGAGAGAGACAATTTGACAGAAGGAACAGTCGTCATGATTATTGACCAGTCACTCCCCAGAGCTATGTGGCCGGCTGGCCGCGTAAGCAAAGTGATCACCGGTGCCGATGGCAAGGTCCGAGCAGCTGAAGTACTCGTCCAAGGGCGCACCTACACACGTCCCGTGGCGAGGCTCATAGAACTGCCCCGACTCCCAGATACTATCGATGATGACCATGACCCTATGACTTTGTGAGTTGACTGACCCTTACAGCGGACCTTGAGTGGAAGACAGTGCGGTTAATCTGTCTCTGCTTAGCTAATTAGGTGGGACTAATTAGGGGGCGGCTGTTGTGAAGGATCAGATTAAACCGAATATGTATATTTATTTATATATATATATTTAATTGTATTTGTATATCGTTTGATATCCCCTGTATATTCCTTGTACAATATGCATTGAATATCCCCGTTTCTACTAAACAGCCCATAATAGTTTCATTCTACCATTGGACGAGAACCTGGCGCCAGGTTGCCATACCCCTAGGTCCAAGTTCAATCGTGCCGCCTAACATGTCGAGGCAACCCCCGGTTCCGCGCAGTAATATGCCGGGCGAAATACGAATGGTACTATTTGTTCATAGCGCATATATATATGGCGCTCGTAAAGTAGAACTTTCTTTTAGTCCAGTTCTTTACCCTCCAACAGAGTGACAGACGCAAAAGCCTCCCCACGACGCACGTGCGGTGTAGTAAGGCCTACTTGGCCCAGAATAGGCATTGAGATATCGTGTAGATTAATAGTTGAATGGTCATAGTTTGGCACCATACCGTCGAGTTGGACGTATTCTATTAAGCTAATAATAGTCTATTTATGTATGGTGCATCGTTCGGTTAGAGTTCTACAGTTATCAGTACCCCCATCGTTCCTGACGTTATCTGGACGCTTATCCAGGCTGGTCAGACCCCTAGTGGTGATTGCATCCGAGGAGCTCCGGGCCAAGAGCGACTGGACCTGTATATTGGATTACTCTACCCAGACGACGGCGAGCCTTCCCCGGCTCTTGGATTATGCATTGTGTGCTTTGATTATTCCATGGATAAAGGCCAACACTGCCGAGTGTTGGAATTACCCCCCGGAGAGGACTCCAGGTGAGGCGGCGCTCTACACGTGAGGTCGCACCACGTCTCTCCGTTGTGGACCGGCAGATACCGTTCCACAGAGGGTCCAGCTGTATTCGTCTGCGGCCCGAGGTTCTGTGGGCACCGTGTCCAAGACTTTGGATTCTCCCAAGACACCGTCGGCCAGATGGGATACCGCCAGCGGCTTCTCTAACCCCCCCCCTCCTACTGTCTTACAACCAGCGGGAACCCCCCCCCCTTAGTGTATCCAGCTATAATCATTTAAGTACCATCGCTATCGTTTCCTAAATATTCCAGGTTGTATACTTACTCCCTGCGCAACCAGAGATTGGACATTCAATGTTGATTTACCTACGAATACTCATTTGCCATAAAAGTGCATATTCCATATTTCAAATCATAAATGTAATTAAGTGATCGTTGTATACACCCTTTGCTGTATTAAACTTTCGATTTGGTACATTTGTGTTGGTTCGTTTCATCAGGTGGGAAAGTGTTCATCATACTTATATCTTGTACTGGGTGGCCAGAAGTTAAAGTACATGAGGTAGTGGTATTAAATATCATATCTAACAATACAGTCAGGGAATTGTACCCCTCAGTTACAGATACCATCTGATGTCAGGTAAGGTATCTATGTTATCAGTGTTAGGATAATCAGACTCGTTTTCATGAAGATATAAGCTTTTTTGTGATATGTGCTCCAGCTGTTTCACTGTAAAATCCACGAGGAAATGAAAGCAGCTATTATCCGTGCGCGCCTCAAACGTGCGTGCGTGCACGTATAGTATTGATCATCTAGCGTTTATTTGAAAATGATTCATAAATAGGCCGACAAATATCAACGTTCTGGAATATTCCAGTAAAAGGCGATTATCACAGAATGGGCTGTTTTTCACCTCAAAACGGGTGCTTTTCAAAATGCTCTCAAACGGAAATGAAGCGATAAAAAACCAATCTGCCTTGACAACACTGACTGGAAAATGATTCTTTGATAAGCGACGGGCAGATTAGACACATAGCCATCATTTAAAACATAGATTAGGTGATATTAACGTTAACATTGGCGCCGATGGTGGCATTCAAGCACTAAGTCGTGCGCCCCCTGGTGGCACTGAAAGTGTTAATTGTGCGGAAAAAAAACGTTGCGCAGTGATTGATTGATTGAAAATTTCAAGTTCTAAATGCATGAAACTGCTCTTGGTCAGTGTGTCAGATCAATATCCAAATCCAGTCCATAGCTTCATGTAAACTGAATAGAAATGGTTACTCTGGACTTTAATAAAATAATAATTAAAAGAGAATGATACAACTGAATAATATATGGTTGTAACTTAAGACTGGATTTTGTTTGCGAATTTGAAATAAGATTTGGTATTTTTCTGAGCAAAACCAAGCTATGTAGTCTACAGTATATATCATCTATCAAATCAAATCAAATTTATTTGTAAAGCCCGAAATCACAAGGCAATGCCCCTATGGGCTGGACAAGTCCTCTTCAACTACAACTTGCACCTTACCCTAAGTTGTACCTCATCCCATTTCTGCATTGTACTTTATACTGTATTGTACTGTAAATTATTTCTACTCTGTATTGTATATTGTATATATCTATATTGATGAACACTTTTGTTTACACTTGTTTACGTACTTTTGACTTTCTATTTTATACTTTATCTATTTTTATCTAGCACACTCTCAGGAGCAAAACAGAAAAAAGCATTTCATATAAAAGTATTCTGTATTTTTGTATGACAACTAATAAAGAAACTTTAAACTTTAAACTTTAAACAAGTCAAGAAGAAACATCATAATAAGTTGTTATTAATAAAAAATGGGGGACCCTGATGTAAACAAGACGAAAGTCTTTCTCTGGTCTGCATCCACTTAACAATTGTGTGTATTGAGCCATTCTGCAATCTGCTAATACAATTTTCAATCAATCAATCAAACCAGACACCTGCCCAGAGATAAGAGTCAAGGTACTGTAGAGAGAAGGATATAGAGGTTGAATAAACCAGAGGCCTGACAACCCCGTTGTTACTTCCCCCCCCCCCCCTAGAAACTGAGAAGAGACACACCCAAATCATACAGTTTCATATTAAAAATTAAATCAGCTGTGGACCTAAATGGGAAATGTAGTTTCTCACCCTTGGACCCCAGTTCATTAAAAGGTATCTTGCTACTCTCGTTGTTTGACACCCCATCAGGAAAAGACCAAACCCCCATTGTGGGTCTTGATTGAACTCAGTTTGAGGTTCTCCTTCTCTTCATCCTTTAGGATCCTGGGCTGAAGACCTGCGTCATGGTCATGGCGTCTACACATACTCCAACAGAGACTCATATGAAGACCTGCGTCATGGTCATGGCGTCTACACAGACTCCAACAGAGACTCATATGAAGACCTGCGTCATGGTCATGGCGTCTACACATACTCCAACAGAGACTCATATGAAGACCTGCGTCATGGTCATGGCGTCTACACATACTCCAACAGAGACTCATATGAAGACCTGCGTCATGGTCATGGCGTCTACACATACTCCAACAGAGACTCATATGAAGACCTGCGTCATGGTCATGGCGTCTACACATACTCCAACAGAGACTCATATGAAGACCTGCGTCATGGTCATGGCGTCTACACATACTCCAACAGAGACTCATATGAAGACCTGCGTCATGGTCATGGCGTCTACACATACTCCAACAGAGACTCATATGAAGACCTGCGTCATGGTTGTAACTGAGGGGTACAATTCCCTGACTGTATTGATAAGTATGGTATCATTAAACCACTACCGCTTTATGTACTTTAACTACTGGCCATACAGTACACAATATCTAAATATGATGAACACTTT
Organism: Notolepis coatsorum; assembly: GCF_963971535.1. NCBI lineage: Eukaryota > Metazoa > Chordata > Actinopteri > Aulopiformes > Paralepididae > Notolepis > Notolepis coatsorum. The sequence continues at coordinate 66,942 of NW_028173080.1, forward strand.
CCCACATATGAAATCAGGTCCACACAAATGTAACAGTCGAATATTTAATATAGCAAAAGGTATATACAATAGTTACTTATTACATTTATGATTTGAATGCACTTGTAAGGCAAATGAGTATTCGTAGGCAAATCAACACTGAATGTCCAATCTCTGGTTACGCAGGAAGCAAGTATACAACCTGGTTCTTAGGGAATTATAGCGATGGTACTTAATGATTATAGCGGGATATACTAAAGGGGTCCTGCCGGTTGTAAGTCAGTAGGGGGGGGGGGGGGGGGTTAGGAGAGCCGTCAGCTGTATCCCATCTGGCCAACGATTTCTGGGGAGAATTCAGGTACAGAACACAGTGCCCGCAGTATCTTGATCCACAGATGAATACACTTGGGCCCTCTTGTAGACGGTAGCTGTAGGCTGTAGGTCCACAACGAAGGAGAAGCGAGGCGACCTCGGTCTGGGTTGAGCGCCGTCTCACCTGGGCTCCTCTCGGGGGTAATTCCAACACTCACCGGCGTTGGCTGTTATCCGCTCCACAAATCAAAGCACCCAAAGCAAATAGATATTCCATGCCGTATAGGGCTCAGCAGTCGTCCGGGTAGGTAATCCAATTTGCAGGTCCCTTCGGTCCTCGTCTAGAACTCCTCGGATGCAAGCACCACATGTGGTCTGCCCAACCTGGTTAAGCTTCTAGATAACACGAGGAGGCGATGGGGATGCTACTCACTTTAGAACTCGATACCGCACGATGCACCATACATAATAGACTATTATTAACTTAATAGAAATACGTCCCACTCGACGGTACAGTGCCAAACTATGACAATTCAGCTATTAATTTACACGAGGTCTCAATGCCTATTCTGGGGCCAAATAGACCATACTGCACCACACGCTGGTCGTGGGTGAGGCTTCACGTCTGTTACTAGGTTGGAGGGTAAAGGACTAAGGGCTAAGGGTCGTCTACATTTACTTGCGCCATATTTATATGCGCGGTGAACAAATAGTACCATTCGTATTTCGGTAGCCGTATTCCTACGCGGAACCGGGGCTTGTCACGACATGTTCGTCGGCGCTATTGAACTTGACTCAAGGGGCTTGTCTGCTGGCGCCAGGTCCTTGTCCAATGAGAGAATGAACTATTATGGGCTGTAGTAGACTAAAGGGATATTCAGTGTATATGTACAAAGAATATACAAGGGATATCGAACGATATACAAATACTATTAAATATATATCCATAAATAAATATATATATTCGGTTTAATCTGATCCTTCACAACAGCCGCCCCCTAATTAGTCCCACCTAATTAGCTAAGCAGAGACAGATTAACCGCACTGTCTACCACTCAAGGTCCGCTGTAAGGGTCAGTCAACTCACAAAGTCATGGGGTCATGGTCGTCATCGATAGTGTCTGGGAGTCTTGGCAGTTCTATTAGCCTCGCCACGGGTCGTGTGTAAGTCCGCCCTTGGACGAGCACTTCAGCTGCTCGGACCTTGCCATCGGCACCGGTGATCACTTTGCTTACGCGGCCAGCCGGCCACATAGCTCTGGGTAGTGACTGGTCGATAATCATGACGACTGTTCCTTCTGTCAAATTGTCTCTCTCTTTTACCCACTTCTGGCGGGTCTGTAGAGACGGTAGGTAGTGGAGTAGGAAGCTATTCCAAAACTTGTCAGCCAGTACTTGACTGTACCTCCACATTCTTCGGCCGTTCGCTTCTTCAGGCCTGTACATTGTCTGGGGTAGCGCGGGGTCCAGCCGCACCATCAAGAGTGTGTTGGGGGTGACTGGGTCGACATCTGCTACATCACTTGAGACGTAACCGAGGGGCTTGGAGTTCAATACTCCCTCGATCTCCGTGAGGACTGTCATTAGGACTTCTTCCGCCACAGTCTGGGCCCCAAGCACGGCGTACAGGGCTGTCTTTATGGAACGTACTTCTCGTTCCCAGGTTCCACCGAAGTGGGGTGCGTTCGGGGGATTAAACTGGAAGTCAATCTGGGATGGAGCGAGGTGGGTCTTAAGTTCTGGGCCCATAGCTTGGAAGCTCTCTCTCAGCTCTCTTTCTCCGCCTTTGAAGTTTGTCCCGTGATCAGACAACAATGTAGACGGTTTTCCTTTCCGCGATGTGAATCTTCGGAAGGCCATAAGGAATGAGTCTGTGCTCATGGTTGGAAGGAGTTCGATATGTATCGCTCTGGTGGTCATGCATTTGAATACAATACCCCACCGCTTCTCGGTTCCTCTTCCTTTCTTTATATACAACGGGCCAAAACAGTCCATGCCTGTGGAGTGAAAGGGCTCGTCGCCGAGTCGGAGGCGACAGGGAGGTAGGTCTGCCATCCGGGGTATGCTGGGCTGCGCGCGCCACTTTCGGCAGTCTAGACAGGTTCGCTGGAAGCGCCGCACTGCTTCTCTCCCTTGAAGTATCCAATAGCGACGTCTGATCTCCGCGAAGACTCTCTCTGCTCCTGCGTGGTGCACATCCTCGTCGTATTTCTTTATGATCAGCTCTGTGACCTTGTGTCGGCTGTTCAAGACTATCGGGTACTTAACGTCATCCGGTAGGTCGGGGGCTCTCCGCAGACGACCACCCACTCTGATGAGATTATGGGCGTCGCTCTCGGGTGCCAGGTGGAGCAGTCTGCTGTCTGATGGGACGGGCTTTCCTCCCTGTAGACAGTCTAGCTCGTCGGGGAACGAGTCTCTCTGGGCTCGTTGTAGTAGAAGAAGTTCTGCTTCTTCGTAGTCAGCTGCTGAAATGTCAGTGGTGGGCTGAATCTCTGGGTGGTGCCACAGGAATGTCTTTAGCTGCGCACTCTGTAGGGTGAGGCAATCATCTATGTTGGGGTCTGTGGAGGCGACTGTGCTCAATCCACAGAACATAGGTTTCTTGTTTTCAGCCTCCTCTTTACTCGCCTCCCGTGGGGTGGGCGTAGGCCACTCTTCTTCCGGGAGCTTGAGAAACTCTGGTCCGTCACTGTAGATGTTGTGACGGGTGAGGTCATCTAGGGACATTCCCCGGGTGATGACGTCAGCTGGGTTGTGTTTGGTGTCCACATACCGCCAGCTCGCTGCTTCTGTTAACTCTTGAATCTCTGTGACTCTGACTCCCACGAAGACCTTGTATCTGCATGAATCAGACCTGATCCATGTGAGTACTGTCGTGGAGTCTGACCACAAGATTGTTCTTTGCACCGGAATGGTGAGTTCACGTTGGATTAACGTGGCTAGATGCGCTCCTGCTAGGGCTGCGCAGAGCTCTAGACGCGGGATAGATTGTTGCTTTCGTGGGGCTATTCTTGAGCGAGCCAGGATGAAAGCAGTGTGTATCTCTCCTCCCTTCTCTTGGGCACGCAAATAGGCCACCGATCCATAGGCTACTTCGGAGGCGTCGCTGAAGACGTGTAGATCCATCTTGCATGTCTCTGGCCTCACTGTGGGTGGGAAGTAGCTGCGGCGTATATTGACGCCTGGGAGTGAGCGGAGTTCCGTCTCCCACTCTCTCCATGTGGAGGCAAGGTGTGCGGGTATTGGGTCGTCCCAGCCCTGGTCCTTGTCCCATAGTGCTCGTACAATCATCTTTGCCCTGGTGGTGTAAGGTAGAATACATCCCAACGGGTCATATTGTCTGGCGAGTGTTCTGTACACACTCCGTCTGGTGGTCGGTATTGCCGTCGACCTTCCCTGCTCCGTGGTCAGGGGTTTGTGTCTATAGTGGAGCGAGTCTGTTTTGAAGCGCCAGACTAGTCCTAGTGTCATTTCTTGGGCTTCTCCTGGGATGGTCGCCATCCAGGTCTCGCTACTGGCGGCCTTGTCCGCGGGGGAGAGGCTGCGCAATACTTGCGGGTCGCTGCTGGCCCACTGCCTGAGATCAAAGCCGCCTTTGATCAGGGAGGCGCGTAGCTTGAGTAGGAGAGCCTCGGCTTCTTCTTGAGTCGAAACGCTTTGTAAACAGTTGTCCACGTAGAAACTGTTCTTCACACTGTGTCGGACCTCTTCATCTGCTGCTGGGTCCTCTGCGACGTGTTTCTGTAGTGCAAATGTAGCACAGCATGGGCTGCATGTGGTTCCGAAAGGGAGGACTTCCCATTGATAGATGGCTGGGTGCTCATCTCCGATCCTCTCTCTCCATAGGAACCGCAGCAGGGGCTTATCCTCCTCCACTAGTCTCACCTGCAGGAACATCCCTTTGATATCCCCGCTGATAGCCACCTTGTCCTGGCGGAAGCGTAGTAGCACGCCTAGTAGAGAGGGGCCGAGTGTGGGGCCGGGCAAGAGCTCTTTATTCAGATTTTGGGATCCGATCTGGTAGCTGCAGTTAAACACAATGCGATCCTTGCCGTTGTGGTGGACCTTGTGTTGCGGCACGTACCATGATTCGGTCGTCTGATCGGCCTCTTTAATGTCAATCTTCGTTACGTGTCCCGCTGTGATTAGCTTCTCAATCTCAGCGCGGTACACACTCTCTTGAGCGGGGTCTTTGGCTAGGCGCCGCTCTGTGTTCAATAGATACCGCTCCGTAGCTTCTTTTGTGGCGTGAAAGGTGGGCATTCCCTCTCGCCTCAGGAGTGGAGTTGCGTATCTCATCACTCCGCTGACTGTGACTCTCTTTGTCCCTTGCTCGAGGAGGTTTATGGCGTAAATGTCTTCTTTAGAACGAATATCTTTCTTTTCGTTCTTAAAGGGCATTGTCTCTAGTGTCCATAGCCTCTCGACATGCTGCAGGAGAGTGGTGTCTTCTTCTGTCACTCTGGAGTGGAGGCAGCTAGTGGCTGCTGTTCGGTTAAGAGATTTAGCGAGGGGACCTTGTAATGTCCATCCTAGGCGGGTCTCGACTGCTGCAGGACAGCCTCTGGGTCCTGTATGGACCCGGTCTATCGGGACTATGAGGTCTGCATGGTCGGAGCCTATCAGCAGGGTCGGGGTGGCGCCGTCTATGAGCGGGATAGGTAGTTGACGCAGGTGCACATATTTATCCATCAGTTTGGCGATGGGGTAGGTGTACTGTGATAGTCCTATTTCTTGGCTGGTGAAAGCATTCGCAATCCTATACCGTCTCTCTGGCTGCCCGCTTGCTGCGATAGTGAAGGAGACATTCTTGCCTTTTATCGTCTTTAGATCTCTTCTTATTGTCCGAATCGTCATCTGGTTCTCGCTCCCCCGCAGTCCCAGCTGGGCCGCAGCGGATGCGAGGAGAAGGGTCTTCTCTGACCCGTCATCAAGGACGGCGTAAGTGTCCATGACTTTATCTTGGTAGCTCAATGTTACACGGACCGCCTTTAAGAGCACCTGGGCGCCGCTGCTGCTGGCGGGGTCAATGTACATGACACTTGCCTTTGTGCTGCTCGATGGTGCAGGCTTTCTTCTGTTACTGTCGTGCAGGACATCTAGGTGGGCTCCGTCACACCGACTGCACCTCTTCTTTAGGCGGCACTCGGCTGCCATGTGACTGCGCGCACATCGGTAACAGCGCCTGTTGGACTTTATCCAGTGACTCACTTCTTCTGCATTCATCTTCTTAAATAGGTCGCATTGTGACAGCCAGTGTTCCTTCTCGCAGTACGGGCACACCATCTTCCACTTCTCTTTCTTCGAGGGGGTACTGTGGTTCTTACTGCTCGGTACTGATTCTGATTGGTGCATGACAGTCACCGATCTTCTTCCATCGTTTACTCTCCTAGGTCCCTCTCGGGAGCTTGGTGTGCTCCGCACGAACGTATCCAATCGTAGGCTGCTGACTTCTCTCGCCAGGAAGTCGGCTAGGTCTAGGAGGGATGGTTCGGGACCGTTAGGATCACGGTGGTCTCTTTGCCGCCTAAAGCGCTCTTGTCTGGCGGGCGGCAGCTTCTCTAAAATCCTCTCGACGTTAGAGTTGGCGTATAGCTCGTGCATACCCTTTTCTCGTTGCGCTCCCAGCATCCCTACCAGGGACTGCACTTTTATAGACAGGTCGTCTAGTGAGCGATTGTCTGTTGCTGGGGGTAGGCGGTCAATATGCCTTATCTCTTGGATTACGTAATCCCATATACGTCCATATCTCTGGTCCAGCGCTGCTAGGGCCGCAGTGTATGGGGTCGTAGAGGTGGCATAGGCTAGCGCTATATTGTGCGCTCGGGGTACTTTCAGGTGCTTCAGTAATATTGCATACTTGTGGCGTTCATCAGCGACATCCACCATCATTGTCTCTAAGCACATCCGGAGCTCCGTGTACTGTGCTCGATTCTCATGGGTGAAGTCTGGAAACGTCGGTGTGCCAATGTATGACGCCGTGGATGGCTGGCACATCGGTGAGCGTTGGGAGAGAGGCCTCCTAGGCGAGTCTCCTCTTGCGCCTCTCTGTGGGCTGGTACCGGCAGGGTACCATGGCCCGCTGGTCCAGGTGCTGTTCCTCGGGGCTGGTCGTGCGTCATGCTCACCCGTGAATAGAGTCGGGGGTCTGTAGCGCAGCACCGCGGGGGTATAGCCTGGGCTGTACTGGACATCCTGGTCCGGTGGAGTACTGTGCTGTCGTCGGGCTTGGTTCTCCTCCTCTCCCTCTTCTTCTTCTGTCAGGTCCTCTAGATCCTGTAGTCGTTTATTTAGCCTCTCCGCAGTGTATGCTGCTCCTTCCTTGTAGCTGGGTCTCGCTTGGACCGGTCGGGGAAGGGGGTCTGCGGGGGGTATGGGCTCTCTCTGGTGGTCAAGTTCAGGGTCGCTTGGTCGGTTAGGGGATGCTGCCCTTGACTGTTGTCTCGACGAGGCCCTTGAACCCCTGGCGGAGGGAGAGGGTGTTGCCTTGGTGATCAGCTGCTCCATTAGTTGCGCTTGTAACTTGTCGCGCTCGGCTTCGCGCTTGGTGAGGTCCGCCTCTCGTTTGGCACCGGCAGCGGCACGCTGGGTGTCTGCTCGGTCTCTTGCCATATTCTCTTCCGTCTGAAGGCGTCTCATCTCCAGACGTATGCGCTCTTCGTCGCTCCGTTGCTGCGCTTGAATGCGTTCTCTTTCCAGAGTAGAATGTTCGCGCTCACTAAGCGTCTGCGCTTGGAGCCGGTCGCGCTCTGTGGCTGCTGCTAGGCTGGCGAGGAACGCCTTTGCCAGCATCTTGTCCGCTTCGCTGGGAGAAGGCGCTGGTTGGGGTGACCCGCTCCTGGCAGTGCCCGTGGGAGATGCGCTCTCCTGCGGGGAGTCCTGGAGCTCTATCTCCTCGGTGCTCTCCTCTTCTTCTACCGTGCAGAGTTCTCTCTCTGTAGGGTTGTCTTCCTCCCGGAGCTGGTCGGGAACTACTTCTTCGGTATTGGCGGGGGGTAAAAGCATGTCAGTTCCCTCCTGGTCCCCACCGTGAGCTTGGTCAGTTACATTAGAACCCACTAGGGCCTCTGTGGTTGGGGTATCCTGGTCGTTAAGGTCAGACATAATTTTACTTTCTACTTTTACCGCGTTTACCGTCTGTAGAAGGCTAGGTAGTTGACTGACAGCATAATCCTCTAAGTACTGAGGTGGCTGTCGTCTGCGCTGCGGGCGTTCTACTTTAGGGGGACCGTTTCGTGGAGTGTTCATCATAGGCCATTTCAATATTAATAACACTATATTAATATTACACTAGTTACCATCCGGCTCGAAGGACCAATTGTAACTGAGGGGTACAATTCCCTGACTGTATTGATAAGTATGGTATCATTAAACCACTACCGCTTTATGTACTTTAACTACTGGCCATACAGTACACAATATCTAAATATGATGAACACTTTCCCACATATGAAATCAGGTCCACACAAATGTAACAGTCGAATATTTAATATAGCAAAGGGTATATACAATAGTTACTTATTACATTTATGATTTGAATGCACTTGTAAGGCAAATGAGTATTCGTAGGCAAATCAACACTGAATGTCCAATCTCTGGTTATGCAGGAAGCAAGTATACAACCTGGTTCTTAGGGAATTATAGCGATGGTACTTAATGATTATAGCGGGATATACTAAAGGGGTCCTGCCGGTTGTAAGTCAGTAGGGGGGGGGGGGGGGTTAGGAGAGCCGTCAGCTGTATCCCATCTGGCCAACGATTTCTGGGGAGAATTCAGGTACAGAACACAGTGCCCGCAGTATCTTGATCCACAGATGAATACACTTGGGCCCTCTTGTAGACGGTAGCTGTAGGCTGTAGGTCCACAACGAAGGAGAAGCGAGGCAACCTCGGTCTGGGTTGAGCGCCGTCTCACCTGGGCTCCTCTCGGGGGTAATTCCAACACTCACCGGCGTTGGCTGTTATCCGCTCCACAAATCAAAGCACCCAAAGCAAATAGATATTCCATGCCGTATAGGGCTCAGCAGTCGTCCGGGTAGGTAATCCAATGTGCAGGTCCCTTCGGTCCTCGTCTAGAACTCCTCGGATGCAAGCACCACATGTGGTCTGCCCAACCTGGTTAAGCTTCTAGATAACACGAGGAGGCGATGGGGATGCTACTCACTTTAGAACTTGATACCGCACGATGCACCATACATAATAGACTATTATTAACTTAATAGAAAAACGTCCCACTCGACGGTACAGTGCCAAACTATGACAATTCAGCTATTAATTTACACGAGGTCTCAATGCCTATTCTGGGGCCAAATAGACCATACTGCACCACACGCTGGTCGTGGGTGAGGCTTCACGTCTGTTACTAGGTTGGAGGGTAAAGGACTAAGGGCTAAGGGTCGTCTACATTTACTTGCGCCATATTTATATGCGCGGTGAACAAATAGTACCATTCGTATTTCGGTAGCCGTATTCCTACGCGGAACCGGGGCTTGTCACGACATGTTCGTCGGCGCTATTGAACTTGACTCAAGGGGCTTGTCTGCTGGCGCCAGGTCCTTGTCCAATGAGAGAATGAACTATTATGGGCTGTAGTAGACTAAAGGGATATTCAGTGTATAAGTACAATGATTATACAAGGGATATCGAACGATATACAAATACTATTAAATATATATCCATAAATAAATATATATATTCGGTTTAATCTGATCCTTCACAACAATGGTCATGGCGTCTACACAGACTCCAACAGAGACTCATATGATGGGGAATGGTTGAACAATGAAAGGTAACTCTGGTCTACATCCATTACATGGAATGGAAGAGTAGTTGTTACTGTGGAATGTGGATCCTAAATAAACTAAACTAAACTAAACTAAACTAAACTAAACTAAACAAACATCAGGGAATTCTATAAAGGAAGTCATCTTTACCTGTGACTGTATGTCTGTCCTTTACCTGTGACTGTATGTCTGTCCTCATCTTTACCTGTGACTGTATGTCTGTCCTCATCTTTACCTGTGACTGTATGTCTGTCCTCATCTTTACCTGTGACTGTATGTCTGTCCTCATCTTTACCTGTGACTGTATGTCTGTCCTCATCTTTACCTGTGACTGTATGTCTGTCCTCATCTTTACCTGTGACTGTATGTCTGTCCTCATCTTTACCTGTGACTGTATGTCTGTCCTCATCTTTACCTGTGACTGTATGTCTGTCCTCATCTTTACCTGTGACTGTATGTCTGTCCTCATCTTTACCTGTGACTGTATGTCTGTCCTCATCTTTACCTGTGACTGTATGTCTGTCCTCATCTTTACCTGTGACTGTATGTCTGTCCTCATCTTTACCTGTGACTGTATGTCTGTCCTCATCTTTACCTGTGACTGTATGTCTGTCCTCATCTTTACCTGTGACTGTATGTCTGTCCTCATCTTTACCTGTGACTGTATGTCTGTCCTCATCTTTACCTGTGACTGTATGTCTGTCCTCATCTTTACCTGTGACTGTATGTCTGTCCTCATCTTTACCTGTGACTGTATGTCTGTCCTCATCTTTACCTGTGACTGTATGTCTGTCCTCATCTTTACCTGTGACTGTATGTCTGTCCTCATCTTTACCTGTGACTGTATGTCTGTCCTCATCTTTACCTGTGACTGTATGTCTGTCCTCATCTTTACCTGTGACTGTATGTCTGTCCTCATCTTTACCTGTGACTGTATGTCTGTCCTCATCTTTACCTGTGACTGTATGTCTGACTGTATGTCTGTCCTTTGCATATCCCTCTGGTGACTCTGGATAACAGTTAGCCGATCGTTGGCCCTTGTGTTAGTAAACTTTTCAATCAATCAATCAATCAATCAATCAATCAATCAATCAATCAATCAATCAATCAATCAATCAATCAATCAATCAATCAATCAATCACAGGCAGCCATGCTGGAAGAAGGAGAACTACATAAACATTCGGTGCAGGCCTCTATTGACCATTCATAGATGTTGATTTGAATGGGAAGTTATGTGGTTTCAAACCATCTTCTCACTCAGTAAAGAACATAATGCTCCCACAGTGTACTTTTCCCATATGGAAGTATTTTTTGGATTACTCTTTGACATTTTGTCTATTCTTTCAAGCATAATTGAAGACATGAACTGCTTTGAGGTTCAGGAGTTTCTATATGGACAAGAAAAGACTGCCTATCAGAAACACATGTTTAGGAGGGGGGGGGGGGGGGGGGGGGGTTGTGCATACTGTACATTTAAATTGGAGAATTCAATTTGGACATTTTGTCTGCTTTAATTTAAGAAATCTTATGGGTAGGTGCTGTACAAGCATTTTCACAGGAACCGTTCTGTGGAAACGTCCCTGGTTTCCATTATGAAACCTTACTTGTAAACTTGAGTTTGTTTTAATTCATTCATAAATGTTCTAATTAACCTCACATTTACTTTATTCCCTTTATCCTTGGGGTCTGTTACACCCCGCAGTAAGGGGACACAACACAAGGCCACAGACATAGAAGGTGAGGGTGTAGTGACACAAAACCGTGAAACAGTTTTAAAATAGTATTTATTTCACAAAAACTCAACAGAGAACAAAGCACCAAACAGTGGCACCAAATCAATATTCAAAAAGGAAAAGAACAGTGTCCATAACAGGGTCATTTTTACCTCAGCAGTTTAAACCTCCAGCAAATGATCATAATCAAAACTGTACCTGAATGAAAACTTTATTTAACAGATTGCAGAATGGGTACAATACAGTACAGCTCAATACACACACTTGTTAAGGGGATGCAGACCAGAGAAAGACTTTCGTCTTGTTTACATCAGGGTCCCCCATTTTCAATTCATAGTGACATTTATGACATACACAACATACATGACATCATGACATTTATGGCATAGGGACATACATGACATACAGGTATGTCATTAGGACGATATTGATCACCCTTTGCGTCTTTTAGAGCAAAGATAATGAGAGTGCGTTGCAACGGCTGTTGTGGAAAATCTATGATTGTCTCACATAAATATAAATGATATGTATTGCATATATTCAAATGACACTTGTCTTTCATGACATAATTATGTGTATAGTGATTCATCATAATTGTGATTGCTTGTCAGGAGAACGCACACAGAGATGTTCAATGTCCTGGTTTATGTCAAAACCACCTGTTATCTGTGTGATTCAGCTTATTTATGACCACTTTCTAGAAAACACAGCAACCTGACCTTAGCAGCACTAAGATGTCAAATACCCTGCTGCAAATCAAATATGCAGGGGACATAGTCCACCACCAGTAAACACAATCATGACACCAGCCAGCTGTGTATTCAGAATATCACTGTATATAAAGTGATGACGCATTACCTAAAATGATATAGGTAATGCGTCTAAAATATTGAAAATTTTTATTTTTGCTGACGATACAAATGTCTTCTGTGAGGGAGAGAACCTCCAAATGCTTTTAAAGAATGTCACAGCTGAGCTATCCAAGCTGAAAGTGTGGTTTGATGTAAATAAATTATCATTAAATATAAAAAAAAAAAAAATCATGATATTTGGTAAATGTGATATACAAGCAAATACACCGGTTGAACTAATGATTGATAGTATTAAACTGGAGAGGGTATTTGAGAATACATTTCTGGGTGTGATAATAGACCACAAACTCAACTGGAAACCTCAAGTCAAATATGTCAGGACTAAATTGGCACGGAGTGTTGGTGTTTTATGCAAGATAAGACACATTCTAAACCAGTGGAGGCTGCTGACCAAATTTTTAGGTGAAGCACAAATTATTATATTATATATTAAATTATATTTTTTAAACATCCCCAACGCTGCAACACCCCCATTCCTCCCAGGTGTCAGGCTCCTCATTCGCTTCCATTCATTTTGGGGACGTACAGTATACAGTGGCTCGGTGGCCCCTGATCAAACCAGACCATGTACAGTATACAGTGGCTCGGCGGCCCCTGATCAAACCAACAGACCATGTACAGTATACAGTGGCTCGGCGGCCCCTGATCAAACCAGACCATGTACAGTATACAGTGGCTCGGTGGCCCCTGATCAAACCAACAGACCATGTACAGTATACAGTGGCTCGGCGGCCCCTGATCAAACCAACAGACCATGTACAGTATACAGTGGCTCGGCGGCCCCTGATCAAACCAACAGACCATGTACAGTATACAGTGGCTCGGCGGCCCCTGATCAAACCAACAGACCATGTACAGTATACAGTGGCTCGGCGGCCCCTGATCAAACCAGACCATGTACAGTATACAGTGGCTCGGCGGCCCCTGATCAAACCAACAGACCATGTACAGTATACAGTGGCTCGGCGGCCCCTGATCAAACCAGACCATGTACAGTATACAGTGGCTCGGCGGCCCCTGATCAAACCAGACCATGTACAGTATACAGTGGCTCGGCGGCCCCTGATCAAACCAGACCATGTACAGTATACAGTGGCTCGGCGGCCCCTGATCAAACCAGACCATGTACAGTATACAGTGGCTCGGCGGCCCCTGATCAAACCAGACCATGTACAGTATACAGTGGCTCGGCGGCCCCTGATCAAACCAGACCATGTACAGTATACAGTGGCTCGGCGGCCCCTGATCAAACCAGACCATGTACAGTATACAGTGGCTCGGCGGCCCCTGATCAAACCAGACCATGTACAGTATACAGTGGCTCGGCGGCCCCTGATCAAACCAGACCATGTACAGTATACAGTGGCTCGGCGGCCCCTGATCAAACCAGACCATGTACAGTATACAGTGGCTCGGCGGCCCCTGATCAAACCAACAGACCATGTACAGTATACAGTGGCTCGGCGGCCCCTGATCAAACCAACAGACCATGTACAGTATACAGTGGCTCGGCGGCCCCTGATCAAACCAACAGACCATGTACAGTATACAGTGGCTCGGCGGCCCCTGATCAAACCAACAGACCATGTACAGTATACAGTGGCTCGGCGGCCCCTGATCAAACCAGACCATGTACAGTATACAGTGGCTCGGCGGCCCCTGATCAAACCAACAGACCATGTACAGTATACAGTGGCTCGGCGGCCCCTGATCAAACCAACAGACCATGTACAGTATACAGTGGCTCGGCGGCCCCTGATCAAACCAACAGACCATGTACAGTATACAGTGGCTCGGCGGCCCCTGATCAAACCAAGCAGACCATGTACAGTATACAGTGGCTCGGCGGCCCCTGATCAAACCAACAGACCATGTACAGTATACAGTGGCTCGGCGGCCCCTGATCAAACCAACAGACCATGTACAGTATACAGTGGCTCGGCGGCCCCTGATCAAACCAACAGACCATGTACAGTATACAGTGGCTCGGCGGCCCCTGATCAAACCAGACCATGTACAGTATACAGTGGCTCGGCGGCCCCTGATCAAACCAGACCATGTACAGTATACAGTGGCTCGGCGGCCCCTGATCAAACCAGACCATGTACAGTATACAGTGGCTCGGCGGCCCCTGATCAAACCAACAGACCATGTACAGTATACAGTGGCTCGGCGGCCCCTGATCAAACCAACAGACCATGTACAGTATACAGTGGCTCGGCGGCCCCTGATCAAACCAACAGACCATGTACAGTATACAGTGGCTCGGCGGCCCCTGATCAAACCAACAGACCATGTACAGTATACAGTGGCTCGGCGGCCCCTGATCAAACCAGACCATGTACAGTATACAGTGGCTCGGCGGCCCCTGATCAAACCAACAGACCATGTACAGTATACAGTGGCTCGGCGGCCCCTGATCAAACCAACAGACCATGTACAGTATACAGTGGCTCGGCGGCCCCTGATCAAACCAACAGACCATGAACAGTATACAGTGGCTCGGCGGCCCCTGATCAAACCAACAGACCATGTACAGTATACAGTGGCTCGGCGGCCCCTGATCAAACCAGACCATGTACAGTATACAGTGGCTCGGCGGCCCCTGATCAAACCAACAGACCATGTACAGTATACAGTGGCTCGGCGGCCCCTGATCAAACCAACAGACCATGTACAGTATACAGTGGCTCGGCGGCCCCTGATCAAACCAACAGACCATGTACAGTATACAGTGGCTCGGCGGCCCCTGATCAAACCAACAGACCATGTACAGTATACAGTGGCTCGGCGGCCCCTGATCAAACCAACAGACCATGTACAGTATACAGTGGCTCGGCGGCCCCTGATCAAACCAACAGACCATGAACAGTATACAGTGGCTCGGCGGCCCCTGATCAAACCAGACCATGTACAGTATACAGTGGCTCGGCGGCCCCTGATCAAACCAGACCATGAACAGTATACAGTGGCTCGGCGGCCCCTGATCAAACCAACAGACCATGAACAGTATACAGTGGCTCGGCGGCCCCTGATCAAACCAGACCATGTACAGTATACAGTGGCTCGGCGGCCCCTGATCAAACCAGACCATGAACAGTATACAGTGGCTCGGCGGCCCCTGATCAAACCAGACCATGTACAGTATACAGTGGCTCGGCGGCCCCTGATCAAACCAGACCATGTACAGTATACAGTGGCTCGGCGGCCCCTGATCAAACCAGACCATGTACAGTATACAGTGGCTCGGCGGCCCCTGATCAAACCAGACCATGTACAGTATACAGTGGCTCGGCGGCCCCTGATCAAACCAAGCAGACCATGTACAGTATACAGTGGCTCGGCGGCCCCTGATCAAACCAGACCATGTACAGTATACAGTGGCTCGGCGGCCCCTGATCAAACCAAGCAGACCATGTACAGTATACAGTGGCTCGGCGGCCCCTGATCAAACCAGACCATGTACAGTATACAGTGGCTCGGCGGCCCCTGATCAAACCAAGCAGACCATGTACAGTATACAGTGGCTCGGCGGCCCCTGATCAAACCAGACCATGTACAGTATACAGTGGCTCGGCGGCCCCTGATCAAACCAGACCATGTACAGTATACAGTGGCTCGGCGGCCCCTGATCAAACCAAGCAGACCATGTACAGTATACAGTGGCTCGGCGGCCCCTGATCAAACCAAGCAGACCATGTACAGTATACAGTGGCTCGGCGGCCCCTGATCAAACCAAGCAGACCATGTACAGTATACAGTGGCTCGGTGGCCCCTGATCAAACCAAGCAGACCATGAACAGTATACAGTGGCTCGGCGGCCCCTGATCAAACCAAGCAGACCATGTACAGTATACAGTGGCTCGGCGGCCCCTGATCAAACCAAGCAGACCATGTACAGTATACAGTGGCTCGGCGGCCCGATCAAACCAACAGACCATGTACAGTATGGCTCGGGCCCATCAAAAAATAACACAGTATGCTATGACTGGCCCCTGTAAATGTCCTAACACAACCCCTCAATGTACAGTAAATGACCAAGTATGGTTGTCAATATTCCAATGTACAGTACAGTTTTGTTTGTACAGTTGTACAGTGTATGTCCCCCAACTCCAATGTACAGTCCCGTCCCCCCCTACCCAACCTCCTCCAATGTACAGTTTCTACGTCAAATGTATATACTCCCTTTTCTGGACTATTTTTATATCACAAACAGTACTGTCTGTATGTGCAAGTCTGGTACATGTCAGAATTCTCCTGCTCCTCGTATGCTTTTCCAATGACTGGAATCAGGTAGCTGGACTGTATATTGTAGTACGTTGTTGTTTTCTGAGGCAGCTGAAGCTTCAAAAGCCCAATCAGCAATGTCAGTGTAAGTTGCACCAGTGAAAAGTGTTGCTGCTGCTGCTAGCAGGTTATTTTCAGCCATTCCACGTACAGTTGGACACGACTCCCAGTCTCCAGTGTGTTCATCGTTGCATTTCCATGTCACTTTGATTCTGCTGCCAGATGTTGATATGTCTTGGTTCAGGTCACACAATGCATCTCCACAAATATGACACCTTTGGAAGAGTTCCATGAGATTGGACTCATTCACAATGCACTTGTTGTTATTTCTTGCTCTTATTAGTCCAGCGATGCTTGATGTGCCTCCTGAACTAGATGTCTTGCCTGAGGTCGAGGAGCTTGTCAAGGGGACACAACTGGACTCTGCAGGATCAGCAGCAGCCTCTGAAGTCATGCTGATGTCCAACACAGCTGATGGCGATGTACTGATGTCCATTTCACTAGATTCCATTTGGTGCGTTTCCTGTTGCAGACAAACCAACATGAACATGTTTAGTTTCTCTACTCACCTTTACATGAGTGTTTCAGCACTGACTAAATTACTCAAATGTAATGTATTGACTTTTATACAACGGCATGCAAATTTCTCGATTCTGATTGGCCATTTACACGTCTTTATTGGCAACAATCCACGGTCCTGGGCTCAGGACCCGCCCACAACCGAATCACATAATCACTCCGCCGGCTCACTCCGGGAGAATGTTGATAGCGCCAGAATGTTGATAGCGCCATAAGCCCATAACGACTAAATATGAAGCGATTCTGTCAAGGGGAATGTGTTAGTCCCTTAAACAATGTTGGATGATGTAATTGATGGGTCTTGAGTCAATCTAGAACAAAAGAAAAATCGCGGATTGATTGATAGATTAATTGATTGATTTAAATTTCTACTTCCTTCCCACTGACTGCAGCGTTCACTCTCACACTGTCCGACGCTGGCGTACCCACAAACACACACACACACACACACACACACACACACACACACACACACACACACACACTCCTGTCTGCAACAGCGGGGGAGTCAGAGAGAGAAGCAGCGCTGTTTTAAGTGAGCATGGTCTATTGAATTGATTGATTGGTTGATTGCTAATTTTATTACTGTACCCCTGGTTTCCAACTGGTTAAGTTTAGGCTAAAAGAAATAAATAAAAAAATAGGGCGAAGAAAACGTTTTTTTTCCTATAGGGCAAAGAAAACCTTTTAATTTGTTTTACCTACTTTATATAGAAGCATCTAAGAATGAAGTTCTATGGAAAGTAGGTCTGCATTCCCTTAACAATTGTGTGTATTGAGCCGTACTGTATTGTACCCATTCTGCATCTGGTAATACAATTTTCAATCAATCATTCCAATAATACACAGTTGGATGTGTTAGTTGGTTGGATGCACTTCAAGCTGCTTCCACATGAGGCAACTTCTCTCAATCATTCCAATAATACACAGTTGGATGTGTTAGTTTGGTTGGATGCACTTCAAGCTGCTTCCACATGGAGGCAACTTGTCTTTTTTGTAGTTGTGGGAACTACTTTTTCTGGCGGATGGTTTTTTCAATAAATCTTCGATTAATGTGTGTTTATTGTATAGAAATAAGGTTGGATGAATCTGGCAGTTGTATAAAAGCTTTACACCACGTGCAGTCGTGATTTGTGACCAATAAACCATGCCTAGGGGGGTCTAACGACCACCCCTAGGCATGGTTTATTGGTCACAAACCACTCCTGCGCGTGATGTAATGCTTAATTATTAGGGATCCTAGATAGATAACATATACTCAGTCACATGGAAGGTTAGCCTTGTTTTTGTCCTGCACGTAGTCATTGTGGAAGAAGATGCCATGTCCTACAAATTAAATAACTTTCATTACATTGATTACATTGAAAAGTAATAGAAAATTCATAGCATGAGATATGATTAATTAGCCTACCGATTGTTGTGTCCAGCTGGGTGCCAGGGAAATACATGGTTTTCTGCGGGTTACTGTTTGCTGAGGACTAGTCAGCTGTGGGAGTTTGAACTCTGCAGGGTTTTCTGGACGAATTTTCTTGGGTGTTGATTGTGGTAAACTGGCAAATAGGTTGGTAGGATCCACCACTTCTGGTTCACCCTAATGATGAATGACAGAACATGGATAAAAACACATTATTATTCATAAATAATACATACATGAAGGCAATATGTACATATTGGTATTACAACTCTGCACATACATCTGATTAGCACTACACTCAGTAGTACTCATTTATATATTTTGTACCCAGTTTAATCACCTGTACATTGTATATTGCTGTTGCACTTTACTGTTACATTTGCACTCTGGTTGGATTCCAAACGTCTTTTCGTCGTACTGTACTTGTGCTGTATAATGACAATATATTTCAATCTAATCTAATCTAAAATATACATACTCCTCTCCAAGGCCAGATTAAGACTTCAGAGGCCCCTGGGCCAGATTCTTGTGGAGGCCCCCCCAAACACACATACACGTGCACGCACGCACAGTGGCGTTTTTTTTTTTGTCACTTTAAAAAATATATAGAATATTTAGAAGTGGTGGGCTCTGAGGGCCAAGCTAAAAGGACGTTGATCACCCCTGCCCACTTTGACAACCTAGGATGGCTTAGAGTAGACGACAGAGTACAGGTACTTGCAATGGGCCTGGTCTACAAGATACACTACACGACCAAGGTACCCATGTACATGTCAAAATACTTCCCAAAGGTCAGTGAATACCACGATCACAACACCAGAGGGAGCTCCACAAATCATGTTAAACCCAGATTCGGCTCAAACAAGGGACTAAACACGTTTCGCAATTATGCCACATCAATGTGGAACGCCCTACCCAAAGCTGTAAAGGAATGTGAATCAATACCCACTTTCAAAACCACTCTCAAAGAACACCTACGGGAGACTGCAATTCGAAACTGGCCCCTGTAAATGTCCTAACCCAATCCCCTCCAATGTACAGTAAATTACCAAGTATGGTTGTCAATATTCCAATGTACAGTTTTGCTTGTACAGTTGTACAGTGTCCCCCACCAACCCACCCCTCCCACCCACCGAACCACCTCCAATGTACAGTCCCCCCCACCCCCCCAACCCCACCCCACCTACCCAACCTCCTCCAATGTACAGTTTCTACATCAAATGTATATACTCTCTTTTCTGGACTCTTTTCGTATCACAAACAGTACTGTATTTGCAAATCTGGTATGTCATAAATGTATAGATGTAGCACTACTGTCTATCTGTATGTCATGTATGTCATATATGTTGTTATGATGAATTGAAAATGGGGGACCCTGATGTAAACAAGACGAAAGTCTTTCTCTGGTCTGCATCCCCTTAACAATTATTGAGCTGTACTGTACTGTACTGTACCAATTCTACAATCTGTTAATAAAGTTTTCAATCAATCAATCAAGAAGCGAAAAGAAACACATCATGTTTAGATGGGGGGATGGCGCCATCCTCAGGAAGAAAAAAAACATGCACACACTTTGGAGACAAGAATATAATATTATAATAGTAAGCTTACTTTTACGTGAATGTCAATTTAAATTATAATTAGGGAAGGGAGGGGGTTGAAATGTGTTTTTGTCCTGTGTTACTGTCTGTGAATGAATGAATTAATGAAAATTGTATTTAACAGATTGCAGAATGGGTACAAATAATACAGTACGGCTCAATACACACAATTGTTAACACTTTGAGAGCCACTCACGGCTAAACTCGTGTTTACGATAGTTACTTTGAAAGCTACTCACAAGATTTCTCTGATTTTTTTTTTTTTTTTTTAGCGATCTGAAATCATATTGCATCACGCGAGCCTACCCTAGCCTACCCAAGGGCCGCCGGCGATCAGATGTGAAAAAAGCACCCCCTATCGTCTCCCAGATGGTAAATCACCCTTTTGGAATGGACTCAATGAAAATGGGAAAAAAAAATATTCCAGTCCACATTTCACTTCTCACCCATGCAGCCGGAGTACCAGAGTTCATTCAGGGGGCTCTGAGCCCCGCGGATCATGAGTTCTACTGTATACACGTTAGATCTATACACTTATCGATTTTTTCGAATGGTGATTAGGAATTGGAATATACCAGTTGGATACTGTTGTGAAGGATCAGATTAAACCGAATATGTATATTTATTTATATATATATATTTAATTGTATTTGTATATCGTTTGATATCCCCTGTATATTCCTTGTACAATATGCATTGAATATCCCCGTTTCTACTAAACAGCCCATAATAGTTTCATTCTACCATTGGACGAGAACCTGGCGCCAGGTTGCCATACCCCTAGGTCCAAGTTCAATCGTGCCGCCTAACATGTCGAGGCAACCCCCGGTTCCGCGCAGTAATATGCCGGGCGAAATACGAATGGTACTATTTGTTCATAGCGCATATATATATGGCGCTCGTAAAGTAGAACTTTCTTTTAGTCCAGTTCTTTACCCTCCAACAGAGTGACAGACGCAAAAGCCTCCCCACGACGCACGTGCGGTGTAGTAAGGCCTACTTGGCCCAGAATAGGCATTGAGATATCGTGTAGATTAATAGTTGAATGGTCATAGTTTGGCACCATACCGTCGAGTTGGACGTATTCTATTAAGCTAATAATAGTCTATTTATGTATGGTGCATCGTTCGGTTAGAGTTCTACAGTTATCAGTACCCCCATCGTTCCTGACGTTATCTGGACGCTTATCCAGGCTGGTCAGACCCCTAGTGGTGATTGCATCCGAGGAGCTCCGGGCCAAGAGCGACTGGACCTGTATATTGGATTACTCTACCCAGACGACGGCGAGCCTTCCCCGGCTCTTGGATTATGCTTTGTGTGCTTTGATTATTCCATGGATAAAGGCCAACACTGCCGAGTGTTGGAATTACCCCCCGGAGAGGACTCCAGGTGAGGCGGCGCTCTACACGTGAGGTCGCACCACGTCTCTCCGTTGTGGACCGGCAGATACCGTTCCACAGAGGGTCCAGCTGTATTCGTCTGCGGCCCGAGGTTCTGTGGGCACCGTGTCCAAGACTTTGGATTCTCCCAAGACACCGTCGGCCAGATGGGATACCGCCAGCGGCTTCTCTAACCCCCCCCCTCCTACTGTCTTACAACCAGCGGGAACCCCCCCCCCCCCTTAGTGTATCCAGCTATAATCATTTAAGTACCATCGCTATCGTTTCCTAAATATTCCAGGTTGTATACTTACTCCCTGCGCAACCAGAGATTGGACATTCAATGTTGATTTACCTACGAATACTCATTTGCCATAAAAGTGCATATTCCATATTTCAAATCATAAATGTAATTAAGTGATCGTTGTATACACCCTTTGCTGTATTAAACTTTCGATTTGGTACATTTGTGTTGGTTCGTTTCATCAGGTGGGAAAGTGTTCATCATACTTATATCTTGTACTGGGTGGCCACCACTAAAAAAGCATTTCATATAAAAGTATTCTGTATTTTTGTATGACAACTAATAAAGAAACTTTAAACTTTAAACTTTAAACAAGTCAAGAAGAAACATCATAATAAGTTGTTATTAATAAAAAATGGGGGACCCTGATGTAAACAAGACGAAAGTCTTTCTCTGGTCTGCATCCACTTAACAATTGTGTGTATTGAGCCATTCTGCAATCTGCTAATACAATTTTCAATCAATCAATCAAACCAGACACCTGCCCAGAGATAAGAGTCAAGGTACTGTAGAGAGAAGGATATAGAGGTTGAATAAACCAGAGGCCTGACAACCCTGTTGTTACTTCCCCCCCCCCCCCCCCCCCCCCCCCTAGAAACTGAGAAGAGACACACCCAAATCATACAGTTTCATATTAAAACTTAAATCAGCTGTGGACCTAAATGGGAAATGTAGTTTCTCACCCTTGGACCCCAGTTCATTAAAAGGTATCTTGCTACTCTCGTTGTTTGACTCCCCATCAGGAAAAGACCAAACCCCCATTGTGGGTCTTGATTGAACTCAGTTTGAGGTTCTCCTTCTCTTCATCCTTTAGGATCCTGGGCTGAAGACCTGCGTCATGGTCATGGCGTCTACACATACTCCAACAGAGACTCATATGAAGACCTGCGTCATGGTCATGGCGTCTACACAGACTCCAACAGAGACTCATATGAAGACCTGCGTCATGGTCATGGCGTCTACACATACTCCAACAGAGACTCATATGAAGACCTGCGTCATGGTCATGGCGTCTACACATACTCCAACAGAGACTCATATGAAGACCTGCGTCATGGTCATGGCGTCTACACATACTCCAACAGAGACTCATATGAAGACCTGCGTCATGGTCATGGCGTCTACACATACTCCAACAGAGACTCATATGAAGACCTGCGTCATGGTCATGGCGTCTACACATACTCCAACAGAGACTCATATGAAGACCTGCGTCATGGTCATGGCGTCTACACATACTCCAACAGAGACTCATATGAAGACCTGCGTCATGGTTGTAACTGAGGGGTACAATTCCCTGACTGTATTGATAAGTATGGTATCATTAAACCACTATCGCTTTATGTACTTTAACTACTGGCCATACAGTACACAATATCTAAATATGATGAACACTTTCCCACATATGAAATCAGGTCCACACAAATGTAACAGTCGAATATTTAATATAGCAAAGGGTATATACAATAGTTACTTATTACATTTATGATTTGAATGCACTTGTAAGGCAAATGAGTATTCGTAGGCAAATCAACACTGAATGTCCAATCTCTGGTTACGCAGGAAGCAAGTATACAACCTGGTTCTTAGGGAATTATAGCGATGGTACTTAATGATTATAGCGGGATATACTAAAGGGGTCCTGCCGGTTGTAAGTCAGTAGGGGGGGGGGGGGTTAGGAGAGCCGTCAGCTGTATCCCATCTGGCCAACGATTTCTGGGGAGAATTCAGGTACAGAACACAGTGCCCGCAGTATCTTGATCCACAGATGAATACACTTGGGCCCTCTTGTAGACGGTAGCTGTAGGCTGTAGGTCCACAACGAAGGAGAAGCGAGGCAACCTCGGTCTGGGTTGAGCGCCGTCTCACCTGGGCTCCTCTCGGGGGTAATTCCAACACTCACCGGCGTTGGCTGTTATCCACTCCACAAATCAAAGCACCCAAAGCAAATAGATATTCCATGCCGTATAGGGCTCAGCAGTCGTCCGGGTAGGTAATCCAATGTGCAGGTCCCTTCGGTCCTCGTCTAGAACTCCTCGGATGCAAGCACCACATGTGGTCTGCCCAACCTGGTTAAGCTTCTAGATAACACGAGGAGGCGATGGGGATGCTACTCACTTTAGAACTCGATACCGCACGATGCACCATACATAATAGACTATTATTAACTTAATAGAAATACGTCCCACTCGACGGTACAGTGCCAAACTATGACAATTCAGCTATTAATTTACACGAGGTCTCAATGCCTATTCTGGGGCCAAATAGACCATACTGCACCACACGCTGGTCGTGGGTGAGGCTTCACGTCTGTTACTAGGTTGGAGGGTAAAGGACTAAGGGCTAAGGGTCGTCTACATTTACTTGCGCCATATTTATATGCGCGGTGAACAAATAGTACCATTCGTATTTCGGTAGCCGTATTCCTACGCGGAACCGGGGCTTGTCACGACATGTTCGTCGGCGCTATTGAACTTGACTCAAGGGGCTTGTCTGCTGGCGCCAGGTCCTTGTCCAATGAGAGAATGAACTATTATGGGCTGTAGTAGACTAAAGGGATATTCAGTGTATATGTACAAAGAATATACAAGGGATATCGAACGATATACAAATACTATTAAATATATATCCATAAATAAATATATATATTCGGTTTAATCTGATCCTTCACAACAATGGTCATGGCGTCTACACAGACTCCAACAGAGACTCATATGATGGGGAATGGTTGAACAATGAAAGGTAACTCTGGTCTACATCCATTACATGGAATGGAAGAGTAGTTGTTACTGTGGAATGTGGATCCTAAATAAACTAAACTAAACTAAACTAAACTAAACTAAACTAAACTAAACAAACATCAGGGAATTCTATAAAGGAAGTCATCTTTACCTGTGACTGTATGTCTGTCCTTTACCTGTGACTGTATGTCTGTCCTCATCTTTACCTGTGACTGTATGTCTGTCCTCATCTTTACCTGTGACTGTATGTCTGTCCTCATCTTTACCTGTGACTGTATGTCTGTCCTCATCTTTACCTGTGACTGTATGTCTGTCCTCATCTTTACCTGTGACTGTATGTCTGTCCTCATCTTTACCTGTGACTGTATGTCTGTCCTCATCTTTACCTGTGACTGTATGTCTGTCCTCATCTTTACCTGTGACTGTATGTCTGTCCTCATCTTTACCTGTGACTGTATGTCTGTCCTCATCTTTACCTGTGACTGTATGTCTGTCCTCATCTTTACCTGTGACTGTATGTCTGTCCTCATCTTTACCTGTGACTGTATGTCTGTCCTCATCTTTACCTGTGACTGTATGTCTGTCCTCATCTTTACCTGTGACTGTATGTCTGTCCTCATCTTTACCTGTGACTGTATGTCTGTCCTCATCTTTACCTGTGACTGTATGTCTGTCCTCATCTTTACCTGTGACTGTATGTCTGTCCTCATCTTTACCTGTGACTGTATGTCTGTCCTCATCTTTACCTGTGACTGTATGTCTGTCCTCATCTTTACCTGTGACTGTGTCTGTCCTCATCTTTACCTGTGACTGTATGTCTGTCCTCATCTTTACCTGTGACTGTATGTCTGTCCTCATCTTTACCTGTGACTGTATGTCTGTCCTCATCTTTACCTGTGACTGTATGTCTGTCCTCATCTTTACCTGTGACTGTATGTCTGTCCTCATCTTTACCTGTGACTGTATGTCTGTCCTCATCTTTACCTGTGACTGTATGTCTGTCCTCATCTTTACCTGTGACTGTATGTCTGACTGTATGTCTGTCCTTTGCATATCCCTCTGGTGACTCTGGATAACAGTTAGCCGATCGTTGGCCCTTGTGTTAGTAAACTTTTCAATCAATCAATCAATCAATCAATCAATCAATCAATCAATCACAGGCAGCCATGCTGGAAGAAGGAGAACTACATAAACATTCGGTGCAGGCCTCTATTGACCATTCATAGATGTTGATTTGAATGGGAAGTTATGTGGTTTCAAACCATCTTCTCACTCAGTAAAGAACATAATGCTCCCACAGTGTACTTTTCCCATATGGAAGTATTTTTTGGATTACTCTTTGACATTTTGTCTATTCTTTCAAGCATAATTGAAGACATGAACTGCTTTGAGGTTCAGGAGTTTCTATATGGACAAGAAAAGACTGCCTATCAGAAACACATGTTTAGGAGGGGGGGGGGGGGGGTTGTGCATACTGTACATTTAAATTGGAGAATTCAATTTGGACATTTTGTCTGCTTTAATTTAAGAAATCTTATGGGTAGGTGCTGTACAAGCATTTTCACAGGAACCGTTCTGTGGAAACGTCCCTGGTTTCCATTATGAAACCTTACTTGTAAACTTGAGTTTGTTTTAATTCATTCATAAATGTTCTAATTAACCTCACATTTACTTTATTCCCTTTATCCTTGGGGTCTGTTACACCCCGCAGTAAGGGGACACAACACAAGGCCACAGACATAGAAGGTGAGGGTGTAGTGACACAAAACCGTGAAACAGTTTTAAAATAGTATTTATTTCACAAAAACTCAACAGAGAACAAGGCACCAAACAGTGGCACCAAATCAATATTCAAAAAGGAAAAGAACAGTGTCCATAACAGGGTCATTTTTACCTCAGCAGTTTAAACCTCCAGCAAATGATCATAATCAAAACTGTACCTGAATGAAAACTTTATTTAACAGATTGCAGAATGGGTACAATACAGTACAGCTCAATACACACACTTGTTAAGGGGATGCAGACCAGAGAAAGACTTTCGTCTTGTTTACATCAGGGTCCCCCATTTTCAATTCATAGTGACATTTATGACATACACAACATACATGACATCATGACATTTATGGCATAGGGACATACATGACATACAGGTATGTCATTAGGACGATATTGATCACCCTTTGCGTCTTTTAGAGCAAAGATAATGAGAGTGCGTTGCAACGGCTGTTGTGGAAAATCTATGATTGTCTCACATAAATATAAATGATATGTATTGCATATATTCAAATGACACTTGTCTTTCATGACATAATTATGTGTATAGTGATTCATCATAATTGTGATTGCTTGTCAGGAGAACGCACACAGAGATGTTCAATGTCCTGGTTTATGTCAAAACCACCTGTTATCTGTGTGATTCAGCTTATTTATGACCACTTTCTAGAAAACACAGCAACCTGACCTTAGCAGCACTAAGATGTCAAATACCCTGCTGCAAATCAAATATGCAGGGGACATAGTCCACCACCAGTAAACACAATCATGACACCAGCCAGCTGTGTATTCAGAATATCACTGTATATAAAGTGATGACGCATTACCTAAAATGATATAGGTAATGCGTCTAAAATATTGAAAAATGTTATTTTTGCTGACGATACAAATGTCTTCTGTGAGGGAGAGAACCTCCAAATGCTTTTAAAGAATGTCACAGCTGAGCTATCCAAGCTGAAAGTGTGGTTTGATGTAAATAAATTATCATTAAATATAAAAAAAAAAAAAATCATGATATTTGGTAAATGTGATATACAAGCAAATACACCGGTTGAACTAATGATTGATAGTATTAAACTGGAGAGGGTATTTGAGAATACATTTCTGGGTGTGATAATAGACCACAAACTCAACTGGAAACCTCAAGTCAAATATGTCAGGACTAAATTGGCACGGAGTGTTGGTGTTTTATGCAAGATAAGACACATTCTAAACCAGTGGAGGCTGCTGACCAAATTTTTAGGTGAAGCACAAATTATTATATTATATATTAAATTATATTTTTTAAACATCCCCAACGCTGCAACACCCCCATTCCTCCCAGGTGTCAGGCTCCTCATTCGCTTCCATTCATTTTGGGGACGTACAGTATACAGTGGCTCGGCGGCCCCTGATCAAACCAGACCATGTACAGTATACAGTGGCTCGGTGGCCCCTGATCAAACCAGACCATGTACAGTATACAGTGGCTCGGTGGCCCCTGATCAAACCAGACCATGTACAGTATACAGTGGCTCGGCGGCCCCTGATCAAACCAGACCATGTACAGTATACAGTGGCTCGGTGGCCCCTGATCAAACCAGACCATGTACAGTATACAGTGGCTCGGCGGCCCCTGATCAAACCAACAGACCATGTACAGTATACAGTGGCTCGGCGGCCCCTGATCAAACCAACAGACCATGTACAGTATACAGTGGCTCGGTGGCCCCTGATCAAACCAGACCATGTACAGTATACAGTGGCTCGGCGGCCCCTGATCAAACCAACAGACCATGTACAGTATACAGTGGCTCGGCGGCCCGATCAAACCAGACCATGTACAGTATACAGTGGCTCGGCGGCCCCTGATCAAACCAACAGACCATGTACAGTATACAGTGGCTCGGCGGCCCCTGATCAAACCAACAGACCATGTACAGTATACAGTGGCTCGGCGGCCCCTGATCAAACCAGACCATGTACAGTATACAGTGGCTCGGCGGCCCCTGATCAAACCAGACCATGTACAGTATACAGTGGCTCGGCGGCCCCTGATCAAACCAGACCATGTACAGTATACAGTGGCTCGGCGGCCCCTGATCAAACCAGACCATGTACAGTATACAGTGGCTCGGTGGCCCCTGATCAAACCAGACCATGTACAGTATACAGTGGCTCGGCGGCCCCTGATCAAACCAGACCATGTACAGTATACAGTGGCTCGGTGGCCCCTGATCAAACCAACAGACCATGTACAGTATACAGTGGCTCGGCGGCCCCTGATCAAACCAGACCATGTACAGTATACAGTGGCTCGGCGGCCCCTGATCAAACCAGACCATGTACAGTATACAGTGGCTCGGCGGCCCCTGATCAAACCAACAGACCATGTACAGTATACAGTGGCTCGGCGGCCCCTGATCAAACCAACAGACCATGTACAGTATACAGTGGCTCGGCGGCCCCTGATCAAACCAGACCATGTACAGTATACAGTGGCTCGGCGGCCCCTGATCAAACCAGACCATGTACAGTATACAGTGGCTCGGCGGCCCCTGATCAAACCAACAGACCATGTACAGTATACAGTGGCTCGGCGGCCCCTGATCAAACCAGACCATGTACAGTATACAGTGGCTCGGCGGCCCCTGATCAAACCAGACCATGTACAGTATACAGTGGCTCGGCGGCCCCTGATCAAACCAACAGACCATGTACAGTATACAGTGGCTCGGCGGCCCCTGATCAAACCAACAGACCATGTACAGTATACAGTGGCTCGGCGGCCCCTGATCAAACCAACAGACCATGTACAGTATACAGTGGCTCGGCGGCCCCTGATCAAACCAACAGACCATGTACAGTATACAGTGGCTCGGCGGCCCCTGATCAAACCAGACCATGTACAGTATACAGTGGCTCGGCGGCCCCTGATCAAACCAACAGACCATGTACAGTATACAGTGGCTCGGCGGCCCCTGATCAAACCAACAGACCATGTACAGTATACAGTGGCTCGGCGGCCCCTGATCAAACCAACAGACCATGTACAGTATACAGTGGCTCGGCGGCCCCTGATCAAACCAACAGACCATGTACAGTATACAGTGGCTCGGCGGCCCCTGATCAAACCAACAGACCATGTACAGTATACAGTGGCTCGGCGGCCCCTGATCAAACCAAGCAGACCATGTACAGTATACAGTGGCTCGGCGGCCCCTGATCAAACCAACAGACCATGTACAGTATACAGTGGCTCGGCGGCCCCTGATCAAACCAAGCAGACCATGTACAGTATACAGTGGCTCGGTGGCCCCTGATCAAACCAAGCAGACCATGTACAGTATACAGTGGCTCGGCGGCCCGATCAAACCAGACCATGTACAGTATACAGTGGCTCGGCGGCCCCTGATCAAACCAACAGACCATGAACAGTATACAGTGGCTCGGCGGCCCCTGATCAAACCAAGCAGACCATGAACAGTATACAGTGGCTCGGCGGCCCCTGATCAAACCAAGCAGACCATGTACAGTATACAGTGGCTCGGCGGCCCCTGATCAAACCAAGCAGACCATGTACAGTATACAGTGGCTCGGTGGCCCCTGATCAAACCAAGCAGACCATGTACAGTATACAGTGGCTCGGCGGCCCCTGATCAAACCAAGCAGACCATGTACAGTATACAGTGGCTCGGCGGCCCGATCAAACCTACAGTATGGCTCGGGCCCATCAAAAAATAACACAGTATGCTATGACTGGCCCCTGTAAATGTCCTAACACAACCCCCTCAATGTACAGTAAATGACCAAGTATGGTTGTCAATATTCCAATGTACAGTACAGTTTTGTTTGTACAGTTGTACAGTGTATGTCCCCCACCTCCAATGTACAGTCCCGTCCCGTCCCCCCCTACCCAACCTCCTCCAATGTACAGTTTCTACGTCAAATGTATATACTCCCTTTTCTGGACTATTTTTATATCACAAACAGTACTGTCTGTATGTGCAAGTCTGGTACATGTCATAATGTATAGATGTAGCAGTACTGTCTATCTGTATGTCATGTGTGTCATATATGTTATGATGAATTGAAAATGGGGGACCCTGATGTAAACAAGACGAAAGTCTTTCTCTGGTCTGCATCCCCTTAACAATTGTGTGTATTGAGCTGTACTGTGTACTGTACCCATTCTGCAATCTGTTAATAAAGTTTTCAATCAATCAATCAATCAATTCAATCAAGCGAATTGCAGTTCTGCTCAATGAATGAATCCGAGAGGAATCCGAATGTCCCCTCTAACTAGTGCTATATGCTTCATTGCGTCATTAATAAAGTTTTCAATCAATCAATCAAACAATGCCGTTTGTTTAGACATTCACAAGACTTGCATAACGTTACAACTGCACGGCGGCAGTTTCAACAACATTATGTATTGTCCCTTACCTTAGATGAGCCGCGCCTGCTGCATACATCCCACAACGTCATCTTTTCCATTCATTCATTCCAGATAGGGCGGCGGCATTGTTGTTATTGATATCATCTTCATTCATAAGAAAAAGGGGGACCCTGATGTAAACAAGACGAAAGTCTTTCTCTGGTCTGCATCCCCTTAACAATTGTGTGTATTGAGCTGTACTGTATTGTACCCATTCTGCAATCTGTTAATAAAGTTTTCAATCAATCAATCAATCAATGCCATCAGCCCTGTTTAGACATTCACAAGACTTGCGTAACGTTAGCTAGCAAGCAAGCTAGTCGACAATATCTCGTTCCTCCATGTATGTCTGTCCTCATCTTTACCTGTGACTGTATGTCTGTCCTCATCTTTACCTCTGACTGTATGTCTGTCCTCATCTTTACCTGTGACTGTATGTCTGTCCTCATCTTTACCTGTGACTGTATGTCTGTCCTCATCTTTACCTGTGACTGTATGTCTGTCCTCATCTTTACCTGTGACTGACAACGCTATCTACACACTACAGTACTAGAGAATTCAAAGTGCCCGCGAGGCGATGACGTTGTTGTTGTGACGTTTATGACGTTTAGCTTTTATCGCAGGTGTATATATATATCATCAAACGATGCACAATAAGTTCATGAACAATAACAAAACACTCCACCCTGGGCCTGATAGCTGCGGTGGTAGCCATTTAGCTACATTAGCTCCAACAAGTTATCTTCTTAAACTGAGATAAAAATTATTTTGAAAACAAGCTCGCTGCAGAGCCACAGTACAGCCCAAGAGAAACCATTATCTGATTGGGCCACAAGGCTGTCAATCATGCTAGCTGCAGAGCCACAGAACAGCAAAAGCTGATTGGTGGATTGAATGATTGACAGCCTTGTTATCCATTCAATGGCAAGAGTTTAACTGCACAGACCGTGCTTAGATGAAGTTAATAGCCTATTTTGATTGGCTGTTGAATGAATGAATGAATGAATTTATTCACACACACACACGATACATTTACATGCGAGTATCCTCATGTGATATCAATGTCACAAATTGTGTGCATGTGCCAGGTCTCCCAAGAAGCTATTT
Source organism: Notolepis coatsorum (assembly GCF_963971535.1). NCBI lineage: Eukaryota > Metazoa > Chordata > Actinopteri > Aulopiformes > Paralepididae > Notolepis > Notolepis coatsorum. The sequence continues at coordinate 98,227 of NW_028173080.1, forward strand.
AAAGCTTTTGGAGGGAGCCTGAACACAGATACAAACAGAATATAAACAACAAAACAATAACAAAAAACAAAACAAAACAATACAACGTGGGTAGGTTTACACACCTACCTACTAACTGACATATAACAGAGATACATAATACAGACAATTTTATTCCTAAGTTATAATTTTAATTAGAGATATGATTTTAGCAGTTCCTCTTTCAGTGATTTTTTAAAGGTTTTAAAGGTATTAGTCATTTTTAGATTTTCGTCAAGCTTGTTCCAGATCTGTGGACCCCTGCATGCTATGCTTAGGCTAGCACAATTGAGTCTTCTCCTCTTGCCAGATATAAGATGCTTATTTCTTGTGTTGTGGATGTGCAGAGGTTGGCAGACTGGGACAAGCTCAGACAGTCTGTGATTCATGTTGTTGACAACTTGATACATAATTGATGCGTTTTGATGAATGTTAAATTCAGCGAGCCTCAGGAGACCAAAGCGATGGAAAAGAGGCTTTGAGGGCGCTCTATACCCGGACCATGACAGCACTCGTAGTACCCTCTTTTGTAGGCTTTCTAGTTTCTTGAGATGGCTGGGGTATGTGTTGCACCATATGACGTTACAGTAATTGATGAGGGGTTCAAACAGGGTTTTGTATAAAGTGAGAAGGGCAGGCAAGGGAAGAAAATTACGTATTTTGCAGAATAAGCCAACATATTTGGACAGTTTTGTTTGTAGATATTTTATGTGGCATTTGAAGTTGAGTGACTCATCGATGATGACCCCCAGGAATTTTGTGGACACCACTCTTGACAGCTCCTTTCCATTTATTTGTATGCACATGTGATGTGTGCGCATCCAATTTGAGTGGAAGACAATGAAATTTGTTTTGCTGAGATTTAGTGATAATTTGTTGCATTTGAACCAGGTGTCCACTTTTTGTAGTTCTGTATTGAGTAGATCTTGTAGCTCGAGTGGATTTTTATGTGACAGAAACAAATTAGTGTCATCAGCGAATATTACTTTGTGCAGTAGTACAGATGAGTTGACAAAGTCATCGCATACACTGGGGGCCTACAAATACATTCTTTCATGGGGCCCAGAATCTGGAGCTACACCCCTGACTGCGTCACTACGGGAGACTGCAATTCAAAACTGGCCCCTGTAAATGTCATAACCCAACCCTAATGTACAGTAAATTACCAATGTACAGTTTTGCTTGTACAGTGGTACAGTTTCCCCCACTCCGCCTACCCCAACCCCCACCCACCTAACCACCTCCAATGTACAGTCCCCCCCCCCCCCACCCCACACCTCCTCCAATGTACAGTTTCTACGTCAAATGTATATACTCTCTTTTTGAAACTCTTTTTGTATCACAAACAGTACTGTATTTGCAAATCTGGTATGTCATAAATATATAGATGTAGTACTGTATCTGTATATTGTGTTGTATGTCATAATATGTTATGATGAATTGAAAATGGGGGACCCTGATGTAAACAAGACGAAAGTCTTTCTCTGGTCTGCAGCGCCTGGCCCTTAACAATTGTGTGTATTGAACTGTACTGTAGTGTACTGTACCCATTCTGCAATCTGTTAATAAAGTTTTCAATCAATCAATCAATCAATCAGTTAACGTAACTTAAAAACGTACAGGTCCAGGACTCAGTGAAAGATATCGTATATCCTGCAGAGTGGGACACAATAATAGTCTTCAACAAATAATATCTCGTTGTCTGTCTGTAGTTCCGATGGTAAAGAAGAGAACAGCCGGCAGCAGGTTGCGTTCATTCACTACTGTCTCGAAATCCCGCGTCCCGTTTTATATGACGAGCGATCAGCTTCTTCAATGTAATACAATCGATTTCGAGTGGGTGGTAATAAAGCAATGTTGACATCTTTAGTTCAATTCATTCTAGTGGCGGACGGTCGCTCCCTGTAGAAAAAAAAAGTTTTGCACATCAACCAATCAAGAAATATCCTATTGGAATTGGCCAAAGAAAATGGCGTGGCGTTGTAGAAAACAAACGTATAGTTTTCCAAAGTAGCGCCTTATCGTTGGATGTTGGCCGCAGACAGACAGACAGACAGACAGACAGACAGACAGACAGGTGTTTCTCGCGGCCCGGAGGCCAGAAGCTTATAGTTGACCTGTCAGCTCACTGACCACAGTGTCGGTGTCCAGGTCTTATAGTTGACCTGTCAGCTCACTGACCACAGTGTCGGTGTCCAGGTCTTATAGTTGACCTGTCAGCTCACTGACCACAGTGTCGGTGTCCAGGTCTTATAGTTGACCTGTCAGCTCACTGACCACAGTGTCGGTGTCCAGGTCTTATAGTTGACCTGTCAGCTCACTGACCACAGTGTCAGTGTCCAGGTCTTATAGTTGACCTGTCAGCTCACTGACCACAGTGTCGGTGTCCAGGTCTTATAGTTGACCTGTCAGCTCACTGACCACAGTGTCGGTGTCCAGGTCTTATAGTTGACCTGTCAGCTCACTGACCACAGTGTCAGTGTCCAGGTCTTATAGTTGACCTGTCAGCTCACTGACCACAGTGTCGGTGTCCAGGTCTTATAGTTGACCTGTCAGCTCACTGACCACAGTGTCGGTGTCCAGGTCTTATAGTTGACCTGTCAGCTCACTGACCACAGTGTCTGTGTCCAGGTCTTATAGTTGACCTGTCAGCTCACTGACCACAGTGTCAGTGTCCAGGTCTTATAGTTGACCTGTCAGCTCACTGACCACAGTGTCAGTGTCCAGGTCTAATAGTTGACCTGTCAGCTCACTGACCACAGTGTCAGTGTCCAGGTCTTATAGTTGACCTGTCAGCTCACTGACCACAGTGTCAGTGTCCAGGTCTTATAGTTGACCTGTCAAGCTCACTGACCACAGTGTCGGTGTCCAGGTCTTATAGTTGACCTGTCAGCTCACTGACCACAGTGTCGGTGTCCAGGTCTTATAGTTGACCTGTCAGCTCACTGACCACAGTGTCAGTGTCCAGGTCTTATAGTTGACCTGTCAGCTCACTGACCACAGTGTCAGTGTCCAGGTCTTATAGTTGACCTGTCAGCTCACTGACCACAGTGTCAGTGTCCAGGTCTTATAGTTGACCTGTCAGCTCACTGACCACAGTGTCGGTGTCCAGGTCTTATAGTTGACCTGTCAGCTCACTGACCACAGTGTCGGTGTCCAGGTCTTATAGTTGACCTGTCAGCTCACTGACCACAGTGTCAGTGTCCAGGTCTTATAGTTGACCTGTCAGCTCATTGACCACAGTGTCAGTGTCCAGGTCTTATAGTTGACCTGTCAGCTCATTGACCACAGTGTCGGTGTCCAGGTCTTATAGTTGACCTGTCAGCTCACTGACCACAGTGTCAGTGTCCAGGTCTTATAGTTGACCTGTGAGCTCACTGACCACAGTGTCGGTGTCCAGGTCTTATAGTTGACCTGTCAGCTCACTGACCACAGTGTCAGTGTCCAGGTCTTATAGTTGACCTGTCAGCTCACTGACCACAGTGTCGGTGTCCAGGTCTTATAGTTGACCTGTCAGCTCACTGACCACAGTGTCAGTGTCCAGGTCTTATAGTTGACCTGTCAGCTCACTGACCACAGTGTCAGTGTCCAGGTCTTATAGTTGACCTGTCAGCTCACTGACCACAGTGTCAGTGTCCAGGTCTTATAGTTGACCTGTCAGCTCACTGACCACAGTGTCGGTGTCCAGGTCTTATAGTTGACCTGTCAGCTCACTGACCACAGTGTCGGTGTCCAGGTCTTATAGTTGACCTGTCAGCTCACTGACCACAGTGTCGGTGTCCAGGTCTTATAGTTGACCATCAGCTCACTGACCACAGTGTCGGTGTCCAGGTCTTATAGTTGACCTGTCAGCTCACTGACCACAGTGTCTGTGTCCAGGTCTTATAGTTGACCTGTCAGCTCACTGACCACAGTGTCGGTGTCCAGGTCTTATAGTTGACCTGTCAGCTCACTGACCACAGTGTCGGTGTCCAGGTCTTATAGTTGACCTGTCAGCTCACTGACCACAGTGTCAGTGTCCAGGTCTTATAGTTGACCTGTCAGCTCACTGACCACAGTGTCAGTGTCCAGGTCTTATAGTTGACCTGTCAGCTCACTGACCACAGTGTCAGTGTCCAGGTCTTATAGTTGACCTGTCAGCTCACTGACCACAGTGTCGGTGTCCAGGTCTTATAGTTGACCTGTCAGCTCACTGACCACAGTGTCGGTGTCCAGGTCTTATAGTTGACCTGTCAGCTCACTGACCACAGTGTCAGTGTCCAGGTCTTATAGTTGACCTGTCAGCTCATTGACCACAGTGTCAGTGTCCAGGTCTTATAGTTGACCTGTCAGCTCATTGACCACAGTGTCGGTGTCCAGGTCTTATAGTTGACCTGTCAGCTCACTGACCACAGTGTCAGTGTCCAGGTCTTATAGTTGACCTGTCAGCTCACTGACCACAGTGTCAGTGTCCAGGTCTTATAGTTGACCTGTGAGCTCACTGACCACAGTGTCGGTGTCCAGGTCTTATAGTTGACCTGTCAGCTCACTGACCACAGTGTCAGTGTCCAGGTCTTATAGTTGACCTGTCAGCTCACTGACCACAGTGTCGGTGTCCAGGTCTTATAGTTGACCTGTCAGCTCACTGACCACAGTGTCAGTGTCCAGGTCTTATAGTTGACCTGTCAGCTCACTGACCACAGTGTCAGTGTCCAGGTCTTATAGTTGACCTGTCAGCTCACTGACCACAGTGTCAGTGTCCAGGTCTTATAGTTGACCTGTCAGCTCACTGACCACAGTGTCGGTGTCCAGGTCTTATAGTTGACCTGTCAGCTCACTGACCACAGTGTCGGTGTCCAGGTCTTATAGTTGACCTGTCAGCTCACTGACCACAGTGTCGGTGTCCAGGTCTTATAGTTGACCATCAGCTCACTGACCACAGTGTCGGTGTCCAGGTCTTATAGTTGACCTGTCAGCTCACTGACCACAGTGTCTGTGTCCAGGTCTTATAGTTGACCTGTCAGCTCACTGACCACAGTGTCTGTGTCCAGGTCTTATAGTTGACCTGTCAGCTCACTGACCACAGTGTCAGTGTCCAGGTCTTATAATTGACCTGTCAGCTCACTGACCACAGTGTCAGTGTCCAGGTCTTATAGTTGACCTGTCAGCTCACTGACCACAGTGTCGGTGTCCAGGTCTTATAGTTGACCTGTCAGCTCACTGACCACAGTGTCGGTGTCCAGGTCTTATAGTTGACCTGTCAGCTCACTGACCACAGTGTCTGTGTCCAGGTCTTATAGTTGACCTGTCAGCTCACTGACCACAGTGTCGGTGTCCAGGTCTTATAGTTGACCTGTCAGCTCACTGACCACAGTGTCGGTGTCCAGGTCTTATAGTTGACCTGTCAGCTCACTGACCACAGTGTCAGTGTCCAGGTCTTATAGTTGACCTGTCAGCTCACTGACCACAGTGTCAGTGTCCAGGTCTTATAGTTGACCTGTCAGCTCACTGACCACAGTGTCTGTGTCCAGGTCTTATAGTTGACCTGTCAGCTCACTGACCACAGTGTCGGTGTCCAGGTCTTATAGTTGACCTGTCAGCTCACTGACCACAGTGTCGGTGTCCAGGTCTTATAGTTGACCTGTCAGCTCACTGACCACAGTGTCGGTGTCCAGGTCTTATTGTTGACCTGTCAGCTCATTGACCACAGTGTCAGTGTTCAGGTCTTATAGTTGACCTGTCAGCTCACTGACCACAGTGTCGGTGTCCAGGTCTTATAGTTGACCTGTCAGCTCACTGACCACAGTGTCTGTGTCCAGGTCTTATAGTTGACCTGTCAGCTCACTGACCACAGTGTCGGTGTCCAGGTCTTATAGTTGACCTGTCAGCTCATTGACCACAGTGTCGGTGTCCAGGTCTTATAGTTGACCTGTCAGCTCACTGACCACAGTGTCGGTGTCCAGGTCTTATAGTTGACCTGTCAGCTCATTGACCACAGTGTCAGTGTCCAGGTCTTATAGTTGACCTGTCAGCTCATTGACCACAGTGTCAGTGTCCAGGTCTTATAGTTGACCTATCAGCTCACTGACCACAGTGTCAGTGTCCAGGTCTTATAGTTGACCTGTCAGCTCACTGACCACAGTGTCAGTGTCCAGGTCTTATAGTTGACCTGTCAGCTCATTGACCACAGTGTCGGTGTCCAGATCTTATAGTTGACCTGTCAGCTCACTGACCACAGTGTCAGTGTCCAGGTCTTATAGTTGACCTGTCAGCTCACTGACCACAGTGTCGGTGTCCAGGTCTTATAGTTGACCTGTCAGCTCACTGACCACAGTGTCAGTGTCCAGGTCTTATAGTTGACCTGTCAGCTCACTGACCACAGTGTCAGTGTCCAGGTCTTATAGTTGACCTGTCAGCTCATTGACCACAGTGTCTGTGTCCAGGTCTTATAGTTGACCTGTCAGCTCACTGACCACAGTGTCAGTGTCCAGGTCTTATAGTTGACCTGTCAGCTCATTGACCACAGTGTCAGTGTCCAGGTCTTATAGTTGACCTGTCAGCTCATTGACCACAGTGTCAGTGTCCAGGTCTTATAGTTGACCTGTCAGCTCACTGACCACAGTGTCAGTGTCCAGGTCTTATAGTTGACCTGTCAGCTCACTGACCACAGTGTCGGTGTCCAGGTCTTATAGTTGACCTGTCAGCTCACTGACCACAGTGTCTGTGTCCAGGTCTTATAGTTGACCTGTCAGCTCACTGACCACAGTGTCGGTGTCCAGGTCTTATAGTTGACCTGTCAGCTCACTGACCACAGTGTCGGTGTCCAGGTCTTATAGTTGACCTGTCAGCTCACTGACCACAGTGTCTGTGTCCAGGTCTTATAGTTGACCTGTCAGCTCACTGACCACAGTGTCTGTGTCCAGGTCTTATAGTTGACCTGTCAGCTCACTGACCACAGTGTTGGTGTCCAGGTCTTATAGTTGACCTGTCAGCTCACTGACCACAGTGTCAGTGTCCAGGTCTTATAGTTGACCTGTCAGCTCACTGACCACAGTGTCTGTGTCCAGGTCTTATAGTTGACCTGTCAGCTCACTGACCACAGTGTCGGTGTCCAGGTCTTATAGTTGACCTGTCAGCTCACTGACCACAGTGTCGGTGTCCAGGTCTTATAGTTGACCTGTCAGCTCACTGACCACACTGTCTGTGTCCAGGTCTTATAGTTGACCTGTCAGCTCACTGACCACAGTGTCAGTGTCCAGGTCTTATAGTTGACCTGTCAGCTCATTGACCACAGTGTCTGTGTCCAGGTCTTATAGTTGACCTGTCAGCTCACTGACCACAGTGTCAGTGTCCAGGTCTTATAGTTGACCTGTCAGCTCACTGACCACAGTGTCTGTGTCCAGGTCTTATAGTTGACCTGTCAGCTCACTGACCACAGTGTCAGTGTCCAGGTCTTATAGTTGACCTGTCAGCTCACTGACCACAGTGTCTGTGTCCAGGTCTTATAGTTGACCTGTCAGCTCACTGACCACAGTGTCGGTGTCCAGGTCTTATAGTTGACCTGTCAGCTCACTGACCAGTGTCGGTGTCCAGGTCTTATAGTTGACCTGTCAGCTCACTGACCACAGTGTCGGTGTCCAGGTCTTATAGTTGACCTGTCAGCTCATTGACCACAGTGTCAGTGTCCAGGTCTTATAGTTGACCTGTCAGCTCACTGACCACAGTGTCGGTGTCCAGGTCTTATAGTTGACCTGTCAGCTCACTGACCACAGTGTCTGTGTCCAGGTCTTATAGTTGACCTGTCAGCTCACTGACCACAGTGTCGGTGTCCAGGTCTTATAGTTGACCTGTCAGCTCATTGACCACAGTGTCGGTGTCCAGGTCTTATAGTTGACCTGTCAGCTCACTGACCACAGTGTCGGTGTCCAGGTCTTATAGTTGACCTGTCAGCTCATTGACCACAGTGTCAGTGTCCAGGTCTTATAGTTGACCTGTCAGCTCATTGACCACAGTGTCAGTGTCCAGGTCTTATAGTTGACCTGTCAGCTCACTGACCACAGTGTCAGTGTCCAGGTCTTATAGTTGACCTGTCAGCTCACTGACCACAGTGTCAGTGTCCAGGTCTTATAGTTGACCTGTCAGCTCACTGACCACAGTGTCAGTGTCCAGGTCTTATAGTTGACCTGTCAGCTCATTGACCACAGTGTCGGTGTCCAGGTCTTATAGTTGACCTGTCAGCTCACTGACCACAGTGTCAGTGTCCAGGTCTTATAGTTGACCTGTCAGCTCATTGACCACAGTGTCGGTGTCCAGGTCTTATAGTTGACCTGTCAGCTCACTGACCACAGTGTCAGTGTCCAGGTCTTATAGTTGACCTGTCAGCTCACTGACCACAGTGTCAGTGTCCAGGTCTTATAGTTGACCTGTCAGCTCACTGACCACAGTGTCAGTGTCCAGGTCTTATAGTTGACCTGTCAGCTCATTGACCACAGTGTCTGTGTCCAGGTCTTATAGTTGACCTGTCAGCTCACTGACCACAGTGTCAGTGTCCAGGTCTTATAGTTGACCTGTCAGCTCATTGACCACAGTGTCAGTGTCCAGGTCTTATAGTTGACCTGTCAGCTCACTGACCACAGTGTCAGTGTCCAGGTCTTATAGTTGACCTGTCAGCTCATTGACCACAGTGTCAGTGTCCAGGTCTTATAGTTGACCTGTCAGCTCACTGACCACAGTGTCAGTGTCCAGGTCTTATAGTTGACCTGTCAGCTCACTGACCACAGTGTCGGTGTCCAGGTCTTATAGTTGACCTGTCAGCTCACTGACCACAGTGTCTGTGTCCAGGTCTTATAGTTGACCTGTCAGCTCACTGACCACAGTGTCGGTGTCCAGGTCTTATAGTTGACCTGTCAGCTCACTGACCACAGTGTCGGTGTCCAGGTCTTATAGTTGACCTGTCAGCTCACTGACCACAGTGTCTGTGTCCAGGTCTTATAGTTGACCTGTCAGCTCACTGACCACAGTGTTGGTGTCCAGGTCTTATAGTTGACCTGTCAGCTCACTGACCACAGTGTCAGTGTCCAGGTCTTATAGTTGACCTGTCAGCTCACTGACCACAGTGTCTGTGTCCAGGTCTTATAGTTGACCTGTCAGCTCACTGACCACAGTGTCTGTGTCCAGGTCTTATAGTTGACCTGTCAGCTCACTGACCACAGTGTCAGTGTCCAGGTCTTATAGTTGACCTGTCAGCTCATTGACCACAGTGTCGGTGTCCAGGTCTTATAGTTGACCTGTCAGCTCACTGACCACAGTGTCGGTGTCCAGGTCTTATAGTTGACCTGTCAGCTCACTGACCACAGTGTCTGTGTCCAGGTCTTATAGTTGACCTGTCAGCTCACTGACCACAGTGTCGGTGTCCAGGTCTTATAGTTGACCTGTCAGCTCACTGACCACAGTGTCGGTGTCCAGGTCTTATAGTTGACCTGTCAGCTCACTGACCACAGTGTCAGTGTCCAGGTCTTATAGTTGACCTGTCAGCTCATTGACCACAGTGTCTGTGTCCAGGTCTTATAGTTGACCTGTCAGCTCACTGACCACAGTGTCAGTGTCCAGGTCTTATAGTTGACCTGTCAGCTCACTGACCACAGTGTCTGTGTCCAGGTCTTATAGTTGACCTGTCAGCTCACTGACCACAGTGTCAGTGTCCAGGTCTTATAGTTGACCTGTCAGCTCACTGACCACAGTGTCTGTGTCCAGGTCTTATAGTTGACCTGTCAGCTCACTGACCACAGTGTCTGTGTCCAGGTCTTATAGTTGACCTGTCAGCTCACTGACCACAGTGTCAGTGTCCAGGTCTTATAGTTGACCTGTCAGCTCATTGACCACAGTGTCGGTGTCCAGGTCTTATAGTTGACCTGTCAGCTCACTGACCACAGTGTCGGTGTCCAGGTCTTATAGTTGACCTGTCAGCTCACTGACCACAGTGTCTGTGTCCAGGTCTTATAGTTGACCTGTCAGCTCACTGACCACAGTGTCGGTGTCCAGGTCTTATAGTTGACCTGTCAGCTCACTGACCACAGTGTCGGTGTCCAGGTCTTATAGTTGACCTGTCAGCTCACTGACCACAGTGTCAGTGTCCAGGTCTTATAGTTGACCTGTCAGCTCATTGACCACAGTGTCTGTGTCCAGGTCTTATAGTTGACCTGTCAGCTCACTGACCACAGTGTCAGTGTCCAGGTCTTATAGTTGACCTGTCAGCTCACTGACCACAGTGTCTGTGTCCAGGTCTTATAGTTGACCTGTCAGCTCACTGACCACAGTGTCAGTGTCCAGGTCTTATAGTTGACCTGTCAGCTCACTGACCACAGTGTCTGTGTCCAGGTCTTATAGTTGACCTGTCAGCTCACTGACCACAGTGTCAGTGTCCAGGTCTTATAGTTGACCTGTCAGCTCACTGACCACAGTGTCGGTGTCCAGGTCTTATAGTTGACCTGTCAGCTCACTGACCACAGTGTCTGTGTCCAGGTCTTATAGTTGACCTGTCAGCTCACTGACCACAGTGTCGGTGTCCAGGTCTTATAGTTGACCTGTCAGCTCACTGACCACAGTGTCGGTGTCCAGGTCTTATAGTTGACCTGTCAGCTCACTGACCACAGTGTCTGTGTCCAGGTCTTATAGTTGACCTGTCAGCTCACTGACCACAGTGTCTGTGTCCAGGTCTTATAGTTGACCTGTCAGCTCACTGACCACAGTGTTGGTGTCCAGGTCTTATAGTTGACCTGTCAGATCACTGACCACAGTGTCAGTGTCCAGGTCTTATAGTTGACCTGTCAGCTCACTGACCACAGTGTCTGTGTCCAGGTCTTATAGTTGACCTGTCAGCTCACTGATCACAGTGTCTGTGTCCAGGTCTTATAGTTGACCTGTCAGCTCACTGACCACAGTGTCAGTGTCCAGGTCTTATAGTTGACCTGTCAGCTCACTGACCACAGTGTCGGTGTCCAGGTCTTATAGTTGACCTGTCAGCTCACTGACCACAGTGTCGGTGTCCAGGTCTTATAGTTGACCTGTCAGCTCACTGACCACAGTGTCTGTGTCCAGGTCTTATAGTTGACCTGTCAGCTCACTGACCACAGTGTCGGTGTCCAGGTCTTATAGTTGACCTGTCAGCTCATTGACCACAGTGTCGGTGTCCAGGTCTTATAGTTGACCTGTCAGCTCACTGACCACAGTGTCGGTGTCCAGGTCTTATAGTTGACCTGTCAGCTCACTGACCACAGTGTCTGTGTCCAGGTCTTATAGTTGACCTGTCAGCTCATTGACCACAGTGTCAGTGTCCAGGTCTTATAGTTGACCTGTCAGCTCACTGACCACAGTGTCAGTGTCCAGGTCTTATAGTTGACCTGTCAGCTCACTGACCACAGTGTCAGTGTCCAGGTCTTATAGTTGACCTGTCAGCTCACTGACCACAGTGTCGGTGTCCAGGTCTTATAGTTGACCTGTCAGCTCATTGACCACAGTGTCAGTGTCCAGGTCTTATAGTTGACCTGTCAGCTCACTGACCACAGTGTCAGTGTCCAGGTCTTATAGTTGACCTGTCAGCTCATTGACCACAGTGTCAGTGTCCAGGTCTTATAGTTGACCTGTCAGCTCACTGACCACAGTGTCAGTGTCCAGGTCTTATAGTTGACCTGTCAGCTCACTGACCACAGTGTCCAGGTCTTATAGTTGACCTGTCAGCTCACTGACCACAGTGTCGGTGTCCAGGTCTTATAGTTGACCTGTCAGCTCACTGACCAGTGTCTGTGTCCAGGTCTTATAGTTGACCTGTCAGCTCACTGACCACAGTGTCGATGTCCAGGTCTTATAGTTGACCTGTCAGCTCACTGACCACAGTGTCAGTGTCCAGGTCTTATAGTTGACCTGTCAGCTCACTGACCACAGTGTCAGTGTCCAGGTCTTATAGTTGACCTGTCAGCTCACTGACCACAGTGTCAGTGTCCAGGTCTTATAGTTGACCTGTCAGCTCACTGACCAGTGTCAGTGTCCAGGTCTTATAGTTGACCTGTCAGCTCACTGACCACAGTGTCGGTGTCCAGGTCTTATAGTTGACCATCAGCTCACTGACCACAGTGTCGGTGTCCAGGTCTTATAGTTGACCATCAGCTCACTGACCACAGTGTCGGTGTCCAGGTCTTGTGACCGCGGTCTGAGCGCTGCAGAGAATGCGCACCAAGAACAGCCGTCATCATCATCATCATCATCATCATCAGACTGTTCTCCAGCCGCAGGGGGAATTGAAATGGAATAATACATATTGTAGTAGGGATTGATTGATTGATTGATTGAAAATGTTATTAACAGATTGCAGAATGGGTACAATACAGTACAGCTCAATATACACACAATTGTTAAGGGGATGCAGACCAGAGAAAGAAAGTAGTGTATTCTAAACTTCTAAAGGACTTGGAGAATATGGTAGTCCAATGTGATTACCCTTTAAAAATCATCTAGGATCCTATAATGGTGAGTGTGTACAATTAACTTTCTTTAGTTGTATTTTCCCTCACCGAATAGAAATATATAACAATTATAGTCTACTTTGCATGCATTTCTCAGTAATTTCAAGGACTCATTATTGGAAATGATTGACCATAATTCAAGATGAAGGCGGCAATATCATTCTAAAGAAAGGACGCCACCTAGTGGCGTGTCACTATATTAGTAGACTCTATGGATATATTTTAGTCTTCGTTCTATGACCGCGTCTCATTCATTCTTTCTCACTTTAGTCATAAATCAAATAAACAGACAAAGAGAAACATAAAGTAAGTTTCATATCGTTACTTTGCACAGTGTTTCCAGGATTTGACGTCGTGTACCCAACCCCCCCCCCACCCAACCTCCTCCAATGTACAGTTTCTACGTCAAATGTATATGCTCCCTTTTCCTGACTCCTTCTGTATCACAAACAGTACTGTATTTGCAAATCTGGTATGTCATAAATGTATAGATGTAGCAGTACTGACTATCTGTATGTCATGTATGTCATATATGTCCAGATGAATTGAAAATGGGGGACCCTGATGTAAACAAGACGAAAGTCTTTCTCTGGTCTGCATCCCCTTAACAATTGTGTGTATTGAGCTGTACTGTATTGTACCCATTCTGCAATCTGTTAATAACGTTTTCAATCAATCAATCAATCAATCAATCAATCAATCAATCAATTCAATCAATCAATCAATCTGTTTTTTCTTTGACCGCATCATACAAAGTCATCTAGATCTCATAGCCGGAAGGACGTTTCGATGGGAATATTTTTTTTTACCAAGCTGTAAAGCCGTAATTTATCATATGTTATAAACCCACCCTTTACCATAACTCTAACAACCGCCCCCACCACATACAAAATAAAAATACATGTACAAACGTCCTTCCCGAATATGGGATCTAGTCACTACCGGTCTGATCGCTAATCACTGTTACTATGGAGACGGACCAAACTCATGAGTAACGTCAGAGACGTTGGAGCATAATTTAATAAACCAACGCTAATAAACCAGTCAGTTAGTTTAGCTAACATTAGTTATGAAACTCTGAAAGCAAATGACCGGTATTTGCTTCCTATGGTTGCAGGGATATGTCGCACAGGTAACGTTACCGTCAACATAGTGTGTATATCATGTTGGTTGATTGATTGATTGATTGATTGATTGAAAAGTTTATTAACAGATTGCAGAATGGGTACAGTACAGTACAGCTCGATACACACAATTGTTAAGGGGATGCAGACCAGAGAAAGACTTTCGTCTTGTTTCCATCAGGGTCCCCCATTTTCAATTCATCATAATTGGTTAGGGTATACCTTGTGTATACTGCACCTGTGTATACTGTATACTGTACTTACTCATAGTATATATTTAGATTCTAGTGTTTATTGTAACCATATTTATTGTAATGTATAATATAACTGATATTCAGGTCATATTACAGACCCTCATCTGCACCTTTGATCACACTGCCTACTTGCTCATATGCTTATATTCAGAGTTAATTATATTGTTTACACTGCCTATTTGTACCTTTCTACTGTACTACAATATTTATTGCCTGTATTTATGTCTTACTATTACCATGCCGGGCAGCGTGTATTTTACCAACAAACTTGCAGTTCCGTGTTCGGGTTCTGCGATCTGATTGGCCACTGACATATGCTCTCTCTACGCCCAAACAGCGCGTTACGCTAGTTCTGCCTCTAACCTCTAACAGCCTGCAGCCTGCTAGCATTATCGATTTCATATCAATCGAAATAACGTATTGTTTTCATCTCTCTATATTAACATGATTCCATCAACACAACATAAATGTTCAAAACACGACAAGACAGTTTGCATCACTTCCCACGGTTCTCGGCACTTATTCTACCGGTAGTGCGGTAGTTGTTGCCACGGTATTGGGTCTTTGGGTGAATACTTCATTGGCGGGGAAGAAGAACACTGATAGCGGTGTGTGGACCGTCCTGCGAGCCCCAGACCACCGTCCTGCGAGCCCCAGACCACCGTCCTGCGAGCCCCAGACCACCGTCCTGCGAGCCCCAGACCACCGTCCCACGAGCCCCAGGCCACCGTCCTGCGAGCCCCAGACCACCGTCCTGCGAGCCCCAGACCCCCGTCCTGCGAGCCCCAGACCACCGTCCTGCGAGCCCCAGGCCACGTCCTGCGAGCCCCAGACCACCGTCCTGCGAGCCCCAGGCCACCGCCCCATGAGCCCCAGACCACCGTCCTGCGAGCCCCAGACCACCGCCCTGCGAGCCCCAGACCACCGCCCCGCGAGCCCCAGACCACCGTCCTGCGAGCCCCAGACCACCGTCCTGCGAGCCCCAGACCACCGTCCCGCGAGCCCCAGGCCACCGTCCCGCGAGCCCCAGACCACCGTCCTGCGAGCCCCAGGCCACCGTCCCGCGAGCCCCAGACCACCGCCCCACGAGCCCCAGACCACCATCCTGCGAGCCCCAGGCCACCGTCCCGCGAGCCCCAGACCACCGTCCTGCGAGCCCCAGACCACCGTCCTGCGAGCCCCAGACCACCGTCCTGCGAGCCCCAGACCACCGTCCTGCCAGCCCCAGGCCACCGTCCTGCGAGCCCCAGACCACCGTCCCGCGAGCCCCAGACCACCGTCCAGCGAGCCCCAGACCACCGTCCTGCGAGCCCCAGGCCACCGTCCTGCGAGCCCCAGACCACCGTCCTGCGAGCCCCAGGCCACCGTCCTGCGAGCCCCAGACCACCGTCCTGCGAGCCCCAGACCACCGTCCTGCGAGCCCCAGACCACCGTCCTGCGAGCCCCAGACCACCGTCCTGCGAGCCCCAGACCACCGTCCTGCGAGCCCCAGACCACCGTCCTGCGAGCCCCAGACCACCGCCCCGCGAGCCCCAGACCACCGTCCTGCGAGCCCCAGACCACCGTCCTGCGAGCCCCAGACCACCGTCCTGCGAGCCCCAGACCACCGTCCCGCGAGCCCCAGACCACCGTCCCGCGAGCCCCAGGCCACCGCCCCGCGAGCCCCAGGCCACCGCCCCGCCAGCCCCAGACCACCGTCCTGCGAGCCCCAGACCACCATCCCGCGGTAAAAGACTACACGCTGTTGGGCATGCCCATACCTGTACCCCCCCCCCCGCCCCCATACTGCTATAATGCCTAAATTCCCCCAAGGGGATCAGTAAAGGAATATCTGATCTCATCTTATCTCTTTCCAGTGCGTACAACAAGCAATGGGCAGAAGCCCAAGTGGAGCTGAGCAGTCTGCTGACTCAGGAGCTCCCTGTCGAGCCCCCTCGTCCAGAAAAGGACCGGGTGGTGTTCGTCCAGCGCGTGGCCACCCTCTACGTACGTTACATTCAAATCTTCCGGCAGCTGGAGGAGGCCTACGACCAGGTGGTCCACCCCCAGAAGAGACGCGTGATCCGGGGGGTCCTGGAGGGCGTGATGGGGAGAGTGCTGGAGCTCAAACACGAGATGGTGGAGAAAGAGTTCTCGGAGTACCACTACCTGGATGATGTGGTCCAGGATCTGAAACTCACACCTGTGAGTCTCAGCAGTCAATAATAATAATACACTTTATTTGTATAGCACCTTTCATACAAGAAGTGCTTCACAGCAGTAAAACAAAGACATAGGCAAAAATGTGCACAAAATTGGCAGATCAAGAGCAATGCATGTGTGACCCGTGTGATCTCGCTCTGCATTGTGTTTCGATTCGACCCCTGTTAAGGGATCGCCCTGAGTGGGAGTTGAACCCCGGCCTCGCGCGCCGCGGGCGGCATCACAGACCACTGTACCAAGAGGTGAATTCACTTCTAAGTACTGGGTCTGGAATACATCATTACTATACATCACAAAATAAACCAACAGGAATAAAGATCTGGAGCGTTATATATATATATATAAGACGTCAAACCTCTAATGTGTTCATAATAATATACCTTGCTTCCTTTGGGTTTGCCAGACGTGACTTTATCCACAACTAGCTTCAGGTTAGCGAGCTCCTGTCTCATCAACTCATCCACCTGATGGAAACAGAGCGAACCAGTGAACACCACTGCCTGATGTTCTAATTACTCTATTTGATATCATTCTAACAACTGCTTATTCTCTCGGTTTTAAACCGCTGTTTCATTAAACCAGAATAAAGCGAAGTAAATCACGCTTTACTTGACAGTAGCAATTCTTATTCCCAAGTCTTCAATGTACAAATACAAAATGTAATCACAGGAGTTGGTGATTACATGCATAAAGCCCAGAATTTGTTATGATTAAATGGTAAAGTGCATTTATACTGTATATCTATTTTCTCCAAAGCACTTTACAATTTTGTTCCTCACATTCACCCATTCACTGACACATTCACACACCAACGGCAGAGGCGACCATGCAAGGTGCCAACCTGCTCATCGGGAGCAATTAGGGGTTAAGGGTCTTGCTCAAGGCCACTTCGACACGCTGCCCGGGAGGAGCGGGAATCGAACCGGGAACCTTCAGATTACCAGACGACCGCTCTACCTCCCGAGACACTGTCTCTAGACCACTCTACCTCCTGAGCCACTGTCTCTAGACCGCTCTACCTCCTGAGCCACTGTCTCTAGACCAGCTCTACCTCCTGAGCCACTGTCTCTAGACCAGCTCTACCTCCTGAGCCACTGTCTCTAGACCAGCTCTACCTCCTGAGCCACTGTCTCTAGACCAGCTCTACCTCCTGAGACACTGTCTCTAGACCAGCTCTACCTCCTGAGCCACTGTCTCTAGACCAGCTCTACCTCCTGAGCCACTGTCTCTAGACCAGCTCTACCTCCTGAGCCACTGTCTCTAGACCAGCTCTACCTCCTGAGACACTGTCTCTAGACCAGCTCTACCTCCTGAGCCACTGTCTCTAGACCAGCTCTACCTCCTGAGACACTGTCTCTAGACCAGCTCTACCTCCTGAGACACTGTCTCTAGACCACTCTACCTCCTGAGACACTGTATCTAGACCAGCTCTACCTCCTGAGCCACTGTCTCTAGACCGCTCTACCTCCTGAGCCACTGTATCTAGACCAGCTCTACCTCCTGAGCCACTGTCTCTAGACCAGCTCTACCTCCTGAGCCACTGTCTCTAGACCGCTCTACATCATGAGCCACTGTCTCTAGACCGCTCTACCTCCTGAGCCACTGTCTCTAGACCAGCTCTACCTCCTGAGACGCTGTCTCTAGACCAGCTCTACCTCCTGAGACACTGTCTCTAGACCGCTCTACCTCCTGAGCCACTGTCTCTAGACCAGCTCTACCTCCTGAGACACTGTCTCTAGACCAGCTCTACCTCCTGAGACACTGTCTCTAGACCGCTCTACCTCCTGAGCCACTGTCTCTAGACCAGCTCTACCTCCTGAGACACTGTCTCTAGACCACTCTACCTCCTGAGCCACTGTCTCTAGACCGCTCTACCTCCTGAGCCACTGTCTCTAGACCAGCTCTACCTCCTGAGCCACTGTCTCTAGACCAGCTCTACCTCCTGAGCCACTGTCTCTAGACCACTCTACCTCCTGAGCCACTGTCTCTAGACCAGCTCTACCTCCTGAGCCACTGTCTCTAGACCAGCTCTACCTCCTGAGCCACTGTCTCTAGACCGCTCTACCTCCTGAGCCACTGTCTCTAGACCGCTCTACCTCCTGAGCCACTGTCTCTAGACCGCTCTACCTCCTGAGCCACTGTCTCTAGACCGCTCTACCTCCTGAGCCACTGTATCTAGACCAGCTCTACCTCCTGATACACTGTCTCTAGACCGCTCTACCTCCTGAGACACTGTCTCTAGACCACGCTACCTCCTGAGCCACTGTCTCTAGACCAGCTCTACATCATGAGCCACCGTCTCTAGACCGCTCTACCTCCTGAGCCACTGTCTCTAGACCGCTCTACCTCCTGAGCCACTGTCTCTAGACCAGCTCTACCTCCTGAGCCACTGTCTCTAGACCGCTCTACCTCCTGAGCCACTGTCTCTAGACCGCTCTACCTCCTGAACCACTGTCTCTAGACCGCTCTACCTCCTGAGCCACTGTCTCTAGACCAGCTCTACCTCCTGAGCCACTGTCTCTAGACCGCTCTACCTCCTGAGCCACTGTCTCTAGACCAGCTCTACCTCCTGAGCCACTGTCTCTAGACCGCTCTACCTCCTGAGCCACTGTCTCTAGACCGCTCTACCTCCTGAGCCACTGTCTCTAGACCAGCTCTACCTCCTGAGACACTGTCTCTAGACCAGCTCTACCTCCTGAGCCACTGTCTCTAGACCAGCTCTACCTCCTGAGACACTGTCTCTAGACCGCTCTACCTCCTGAGCCACTGTCTCTAGACCGCTCTACATCCTGAGCCACTGTCTCTAGACCGCTCTACCTCCTGAGCCACTGTCTCTAGACCGCTCTACCTCCAGAGCCACTGTCTCTAGACCGCTCTACATCCTGAGCCACTGTCTCTAGACCGCTCTACCTCCTGAGCCACTGTATCTAGACCGCTCTACATCCTGAGCCACTGTCTCTAGACCGCTCTACCTCCTGAGCCACTGTCTCTAGACCGCTCTACCTCCTGAGCCACTGTGCTGTTATCCTGTAGTCCGTGTATCCACAGGGGCAGCATTACCTGCACGCGGATCTCTGCCTCAATCTCTTTCCTTTTTTCCTCCTTGACCAGCTCGGCTTCATGCCTCTGGCTGTAGTTGCTCGACTCCTCACGGTTCTGCCACACATCTGATGATAAAAGACACGTTCAGTTGAGGTCAGGGAGGCAGCGACACAAACTCTTCACTGCCGATGCCCATTCTAACCCTAACCCTAACCTTTAAGCACCGTCAGATAGGGGGAACCATTCTACGGTAAATCCTAACCTTTGTCGTATATTCTATACATTTCTAAGGTTATTTACAGTGCATTGAGGTTGCCAACTAGAGGGAGAGAAGGAGAATGGTTCCTCTCATCTGACTTCAAATATAGCCAGTAGAGAAATAAACTGTGCAGCCAGACAATAGAGCTATAGTTAAAACTCATGATTTATTTGCCTCTGGGCTCAGAGTGAAATTAAATGTTGTTGTTTACATACAGGGATCATTTCATAGTACATCAAAACATGTTGTACAAAATTATTGATAAGGTTTGCACATCAAACCCAGTCTGTACATAAAACAGTAGTCATGTTTATCAAATGAAGAGAGAATCTACTGAGCATTTCACATGAGTAAACCTGGTCAACAGATAGGGATCTGTACATGTTACACTAAACTAAACAACAGTGGTTTTTCCATGATTTACTCACATGCAAGACAACAGCATTCTCTGGATGCTTAACAATGAGTTTTCCTTTTTATACTCAAAATGATGTCACAAGTTGACTTGATTCATAGCCAATCAGTTATATTATATATATATATATATATATATATATATATATATATATATATATATGGCGTTCTGTTCCAATTGGTTCTTGATTCTAAAAACAGGCTTTCTTCTGTTTCTTGGGTTCCAATCAGGTTTGTCTTCTGGGGGCCGTCCGCCCCCTCCTTTGGGCTGTGGTCTTCTCAGTTGGACAGAGGGGTAATTCCCATAAACTTTTACAAAGTATTTCCAGTGTATATGAATTACACTCTTCCAGTATTATCACAGTTTTACTCTTTTGTTTACCTTTTGATACCAAATTGCATACTCAGGTGACATTCTAAATGACATTTAAATCCTTTTATCAAATAAGTCAGTTTAATTAATATAATCTTGTTTGTGCTGGTCTGCCCTCGTTCAGACCAGCTGTCCTCTTGACTCCTACGGGGGGTGTGAGGTACATTAACATAAAGTCAACTTGAGGTTCCCACTCTGTGCGTGGGAAGATCTAATCATTCTAGTCATATGTACTTAAGGCATTATTTGTATTTAACCATTATTACAGATATTTGCAGTTTTCAGTGATGATGTAACAGTGCGTTTTGTCTCTAATCTATAATTGTTTCATTTAGCCTTCTGCTTTTTGGTGCAACTGTTCCTGTGGAAAGGTGTTGTTTGTTCTATAGATTAGCCATTGCTTGAGTGGGGGTTGAGTGACTGTTCCTTCTGTTCTAAGTAGTTAAGTACATCTGTTTGTGTGGGGGTTTGTTGACTGTCTCCTGAATACAGTTCAACACAGCAGGGGTTTCATAGGGGCTCAAACAGTTTTACCTGTTTCCTGTCACGCTAGTATCACTCCTTATGGCACACCAGACTTTTGCATTGTGGTTTTCTAATTATACACACATATGGATTATGAAATACACAGTCAATGTTACCACACCTTTAAGCATTGTGAGATACGGGGAACCATTCTACTGTAACTCCTAACCTTTAAGCATCGTCAGATAGGGGGGACCATTCTAACTCCTAACCTTTAAGCATCGTCAGATAGGGGGAACCATTCTACTGTAACTCTTAACCTTTAACACATTGGGCGCCAGCCATTAGACGGGTCCCGTTGTAGCAATGCCACGCTTTAAAAGATAGGAGTGCGTACCTTGTTTGTAGAGCTATAGTATGAGGTTTTTTATGGAGCTTACCCACAAAGGTCTTGTGTCCCACTTCCAAATCAGACAGGAGAGCAGAGGGCAGCATCTTCAACCCTGCCTCCTCCTCCCCCTGTGGTTCAGTAGAAGGTTACGCCGGTCCATCTAAACATGCACTGCATTGCAATCTCTACCTGATCACATTATGGTTGATTCGATTGAGCTAAATCCTCTTATTTAGTAATAGTAGTATTAGTCGTTTTTGTATTCAGTCATCACACACAATACAATATGCAATATGCAGACTGTCAACAGTCTTTGATTTTGGCAGTGACAGAAAAGGTACAGGCTGAAGCATAACACTTATACATGCCTGTCCTGTATTCTTAAGCCTCCAAAACAGAAACCAAAAAATTGACAAAATACAACTTATTCAGATTTGTAACCTTCAATAATATCTATACAAACCATTTTTTGGATAAGCAAAAGCAAATGACTAATTCTTAAATGTATATCAGCATTGTTCCACAAGTTAACCTCAACAATAGAAATACATCTCCTTGTAATCCCTTTCTTAGCTTTTTGAACAGTAAACTTACAAACGTCTCTCAAATCATATTTGCTTTCCTGTATTGGGAAAAAAATAAAATGTATAATAAACCAAATCATTACATTTCATAACTTTATAAACAGTGGATTTGTGTGGTCATAGTAATCAGCCTTATAAATGCTTTAGATCTTTATATTGTTCAGAATTCATAATACAACATAATACATAATACAAACATGATTGAAAACAACACAATTCCAGAACAACCCACCTCTTCTCCTCCCTTCCCTTTGTCCTTTCCTTTCTTTCCTTGTTCCTTCTTCTCTTCTTTGCCCTTTGGTTTGTTGTTGACGTCCTCCTCCTCCTCCTTTGCAGCTAATTCCTCCATTAACTGAAACAAAGCATAGTTGCATCACTGTCATTTAATGATCACCTGTCGATTTGATTGACTGATTATTTTTTATACATCTTTGCCTACCAAGATGTCTGCGATGATAATGTAATACAGATTTGAACTACTGTACAAGCAGGCTGTGAACTATAGTTTGACTGTGTGATGGGAGATAGATGCTGTACTGTACCTCCTGGGGGGTTTTCTCTGCGAAGAGAAGAGTGGAGCCTCCGGCCTCTTGCTCTGGGTAGTCTGGAAAAGATCCTGTTGCATCACTAGAAGTCAAACGTGCAGGAAAGAATGATACATTATATAACCATCAACGTATCAGCACTTTGTGCCCCTGTGGCTGTTAAAGCGCTTTATAAATTAAGTTGGATTGGATGGATTGGATTGGACCATCAACATATTTTAATCAAAATCACCCTGATTGGGGAAATGCTCTGTGTAAAAAGAGGACTAGCAGACTACAGACTACAGAGAGTGGCACGTTCAGCCGAACGCACAATTGGAGGGGGGCTCCCCACTCTCCAGAACATTTACAACAAGCGGTGCAGGGGTAAGGCTAAGAGAATTATCAAGGACTCCAGCCACCCAAACAACTGCCTCTTTGAACTGCTGCGGTCAGGCAAGCGATACCGGAGTCTCATGGCAAGCACAGAAAGACTCAGAAGAAGCTTCTATCCCCAGGCCATCAGGTTGCTCAACGAACAATAACACTATGCAACAACCATCAAATGCACTCACAACACACACATCTGTGAGGTTTTGTCCGCTGCTCACCTACTCGCTCTGTTCCTTTAAGCCTACTCGCTCTGTTCCTTTAAGTTTTCAGTTAATTAATTGCATTCTCCTCTTCACACGCTTCTTCCTGTAGACGCCGTTTGATTGGTGCTTCCCCAACCACACGCTTGTCAATCTCATCCCGCAGCTGTCACAGCTTGTCATTAAGCATTCCTTTTGATTATATATACCCCGATTCCCCATCAAGTGTTGTTGGATCGTTTTGATATATTATCAGCATTTGCCGTTCCTTCCTTGCCTGCTGTTTTCCCTGTGCTTTGCCTCCCAGGACACTCAAGAAGTATTCCGCTTGGACAACCCGTTCCCCGTAACGACGCGCTCGCCCTGTTTGATCCTGCTCTCTTTACGCACAGCGCCTGGGTGAGTTTTGCAAGACAGTCTTTTGTCCCTATCGTTTTTCGTGTGTGTAGACACTGAAGAGATCCTGCTTTTTGTTCGGTCTGTCACTCACCCTGTGCCTGCTTTTTGGATTGTTCATTTGGGATAATATTTGCTTGAACTTTGCTCACTGTGTGTATTCACACCGAAGATATTATCACTTGGATTATTATTGGGACATCGCTCACTGTGTGTATTCGCACCGAAGATTCTATCACTTGGATTGTTGTTGGGACATTGCTCACAGTGTGTATTTACACCGAAGATTCAGTCACTTGGATTACCTGTTTTGGGACAAGTCACTTCTCCTGTCACCTGTTCTGTTCCCAACTGTACTCTGAGCTAACCCGCTCTCTCTCTCTCTCTCTCTGTCCCGTTACCACCTCGGAGAGCTGCCGAGAGGATTCTGCAGAGCGGCTCTGACGTCACTGTCAGATTTCTCAGACGAACCTTCCCGGGAGAAGCTGCAGAGCAGCAACATTCTTCCAATGCTTGTATCCCAGTCTTTGTTTGTTTTCAACCAAGTTCTTGCTGCTATTTTGTGAAATAAAACAAGCCCTAGTTTTTGGCAACTCTGAAACAACTCTCTTTGTGTCGTTAGCGTTTGGGGTCGGTGTCAAACCATAACATTACGATCCAACCAATATGACGACCCCAGCCGACACAGAGAGAGTCAGAACAGCACTAGCTGGTCAGATCGAGTTGACCAAGGATCACAGTCACCAACTAGAGAGGGCTGCGGCTGCGGTGCATGAACTCAGGGAACAGGTCCAGCCTATTCAAGGGTCCCTGGCCGCTCTGGCAGGACAACAGTCAAGTATACTCCTTCATCTTCACACGCTGAGCGACACCGTTAACGCTTTACTTGTACCCCCACTTCCTTCAGGAGCATTGGCAGGAGCATCCCCCGCAGCCCCAGCAGGCCCCGCGCTTCCCGATCCCGCACCTCGGGAACCCCGTCTCTCCGTCCCACGGCTGTTCGACGGCAATCCCGAGGAGTGTGCCACATTCATCATGCA
This sequence comes from Notolepis coatsorum, assembly GCF_963971535.1. Taxonomy (NCBI): domain Eukaryota; kingdom Metazoa; phylum Chordata; class Actinopteri; order Aulopiformes; family Paralepididae; genus Notolepis; species Notolepis coatsorum. Next base: position 122,403 of record NW_028173080.1, read on the forward strand.
ATGTGAGTTGGTTTTCCGTCATCAACCCAGTCGATTCACTTCAGAAGGAGCCCGAGTGGCCTATATGACAAACTTGCTCTCAGGCCGGGCAGCCCAGTGGGTCACTTCCTCCTGGGCAATGGATGCAGATTTTTGTTTCTCCTATCCAGACTTCGTGGCTGAGCTCCGCAGGGTGTTCCACCATCCAGCCCGTGGTCTGGACCCTGGAGCCCGGTTGGGTACCTTCCGACAGGGGAGCGGCGGGGTAACAGACTACGTCCTGGAGTTTCGACTGGCGGCGGTGGAGAGTGGTTGGAACGACCCAGCACTTCGCCTAACCTTCATGAGGGGGCTCAGTGACGCAGTCAGGGACCAGCTTGCGACCCGGGAGGAGCCTGACTCCCTCGAGGACCTGTTCAGCCTCGCCATTCGCATCGACGGACGCCTCCAGGAGAGAAGGCGTGAGAGGACCCGACAGGTACCTCCTGAGGGACTCCGGATCCCCCGTACTCATGACGTTACTGCTGGTCGCCCTGCCCTCAACACGACTGGTGGTAGCTTACCCTCCCGTTCGGTTCGCGAGGAGGAACCCATGCAGCTGGGACGCTCTCATCTGAGCCAGGCTGAACGTGAGGCGAGGTACAGGTCCGGTCTCTGCCTCTACTGCGGTCGGGAGGGACACCGAATCGCCAACTGCCCCACCCGGCCAAAAGACCAGGCTCGCCGAGACCCCGGGAAATCCTGGTGAGCCGTTTTTCTCATTCCCAGAGCCGCGCACCACCTGGCCATCTGATGAGCGTCACCCTGGCCTGGGCGGACCAACGGGCCACGGTGGAGGCACTCATCGACTCTGGGGCAGACGAGAGTTTCCTCGACTTCGAGTTTGCTACCCGGGCCAACATTCCACTTGAGGACCTAGTGAGGCCTTTGGAGATCTTCGCATTGGACCAACACCGCCTGGCCGACATCTCTCAACGCACCTGCCCAGTCGTGCTGACCATCGCTGGGAACCACGTTGAGAGAATCCAGTTCCTTATCACCCGATCCCCTCTTGTCCCGGTGGTCCTGGGTAGGCCCTGGCTCGCGCTGCACGAGCCCCACATCGCCTGGTCCTCCGGTACCATCAAGGGCTGGAGCTCCTCCTGTCACGCCCAGTGTCTACAGGCGGCGTCCTGTCCCCCGCCCCGGAGGCCCGCTGGTGAGTCGCCTCCGGACTCTTCATCCATACCCCCCCGAGTACCACGACCTCTTGGAGGTTTTCAGTAAGTCCAGGGCTCAGGCCCTTCCACCCCACCGTCCTTACGACTGCGCCATCGACCTCCGCCAAGGGGCTCCCCTTCCCGGCAGCCGCCTCTACAGTCTGACCGTTCCGGAGAAGAAGGCGATGGATCAGTACATCTCTGAGTCCTTGGAAGCAGGACTCATTCGGCCTTCCTCCTCCCCGGTGGCGGCCGGTTTCTTCTTTGTTGGGAAGAAGGACGGGGACCTTCGACCCTGCATCGACTATCGCCAGCTCAACGAGATCACCATCAAGAACAAGTACCCTCTTCCTCTCATGAACTCCACCTTCGAACCTCTCACCCAGGCTACCGTCTTTACCAAGCTGGACCTCCGGAGTGCCTACCATCTTGTCCGTATCCGTGAGGGCGATGAATGGAAGACCGCCTTCAAGACCCCCAGGGGCCACTACGAGTACCTGGTGATGCCGTTCGGCCTCACCAACGCCCCGGCGGTATTCCAGGCGCTCATGAACGACGTCCTTCGTGACATGCTGGAGGTGTTTGTGGTGGTGTACCTGGACGACATCCTCATCTTCTCCAAGACCCTCGAGGAGCACATCCAGCATGTCCGCCGTGTGCTGGAGCGCCTCCTCCACAATCGGCTCTTCGTCAAGGCGGAGAAGTGCCGTTTCCACTCCGACTCCGTCGACTACCTGGGCTTCATCGTGGAGAAGGGCTTGACCCGAGCGGATCCTCGCAAGATCCAAGCTGTGGAGGAATGGCCTGAACCCACCACTCGGAAGGAGTTACAGAGTTTCCTCGGGTTCGCCAACTTCTACCGAAGGTTCATCCGGAACTACAGTCAAGTGGCGGAGCCACTTACCAGACTGACCTCTCCCGCCCTGCCGTTCGACTGGTCCCCAGCGGCATGTGCTGCGTTCCGCTCCCTCAAGAAGAGGTTCACTTCCGCCCCGATCTTGCTCCACCCTGACCCCAAGAGACAGTTCATCGTTGAGGTGGACGCCTCGGATACTGGACTGGGGGCTGTCTTATCCCAGCGTTCGGCAACGGACCAGAAGGTACATCCTTGCGCCTTCTACTCGCGTCGGTTCCTCCCTGCCGAGAGGAACTACGACACCGGCAATCGGGAGCTGCTGGCGGTCGTGGCTGCTTTGGAGGAGTGGCGTCATTGGCTTGAGGGGGCCGAGGAGCCATTTACCATCTGGACGGACCACAAGAACCTGACGTTCATCCGCGCTTCCAAGCGCCTCAACGGTCGGCAGGCGAGATGGGCCAGCTTCCTCAGTCGGTTCGACTTCTCGCTGACTTTTCGTCCTGGTTCCCGCAACACGAAGGCCGACTCCCTGTCCCGGTTACACTCCAAGGGGGCTCCACCCTCTGAGGACCCGACTCCCATCCTCCCGGAGGCCAGGGTGGTTGGAGCCATCACCTTGGGCATCGAGGGGGTGGTTAGACGTGCCCTACGCTTCCAGCGTGCTCCAAGCAACGTTCCGATTCATCGTCTCTTCGTCCCCGACTCTGTCCGGTCCCGGGTGCTGCTGTGGGGCCATACCAGCCGGTTCGCCTGCCACCCGGGCGTTCATCGCACGTTCTCCTTCCTGGCTCGTCGTTTCTGGTGGCCCACCATGCGGAACGACGTCAAGGAGTTCGTATTGGCCTGCGCGGTCTGTGCCCGCAGCAAGGCCTCGCACCAGGCACCCTCCGGGCTGTTACAGCCACTTCCCGTTCCGAGCCGTCCTTGGTCACATGTGGCGCTAGACTTCGTCACAGGTCTTCCCTCCTCCCAGGGGAACACTTGCCTTCTGACCGTGGTGGATCGATTCAGCAAGGGGGTTCACCTCGTGGCCCTTTCCAAGCTTCTTTCGGCGGCCGAGACGGCGGACCTCCTGACTCACCACGTGTTCCGCCTTCATGGTTTTCCCCAGGACATCGTCTCTGACCGGGGGCCCCAGTTCACCTCCCAGGTATGGCGGGCTTTTTGCAAGGAATTGGGGGCGACGGTCAGTCTTTCCTCTGGTTATCATCCCCAGACTAACGGACAAACGGAGAGGATGAACCAGAGCGTGGAGTCTGCTCTTCGGTGTGTGTGGCAGCCGAGAGACCAGCTTCCTGGAGCCGTTTCCTTCCCTGGGTCGAGTACTCCATCAACTCCATGGTCAGTTCCGCCACCGGCCTCTCACCATTTGAGGTTTCCCTGGGCTACCAACCCCCTCTTTTCCCCGCACAGGAGACGGAGGTGGCAGTTCCCTCCGTGCAGGTCCACCTCGACCGCTGCCGACGGGTCTGGGAGATCACCAGGACCGCGCTGCTCCGGACATCTGAGCGCGCCTGTCGTGGGGCCGACCGGCGCCGGGTTCCTGCGCCGACTTACCACCCTGGGCAGAGGGTGTGGCTTTCCGCGAAGGACCTCCCGCTTCGGTCCTCGGCCAAGAAGCTTAACCCCCGTTTCGTCTGACCTTTCGAGGTTCTGAAGGTACTCAGTCCGGCGGCTCTGCGTCTGAAACATCCTGCGTCCATGCACATTCACCCCGTTTTCCATGTCTCCCGGGTTAAGCCTGTCTCCCTCAGTCCCCTGATGCCTCCAGCTCCTGATCCTCCGCCTCCCGAGATGGTGGATGGTCACCCCCAGTGGCAGGTCCGCCGGTTGATGGGCGTTCGACGGCGGGGTCAGGGGTTCCAGTACCTGGTGGACTGGGAGGGTTACGGCCCGGAGGAGCGAAGCTGGGTCTCCCGACAGCTCATCGTGGATCCCGGCCTGATCACGGACTTCCATCGTGCCCATCCGGACGAGCCAGGTCGGCCTGGTCGCCGGGTGGCTCCCGTGGAGGGGGGGGTACTGTGAGGTTTTGTCCGCTGCTCACCTACTCGCTCTGTTCCTTTAAGCCTACTCGCTCTGTTCCTTTAAGTTTTCAGTTAATTAATTGCATTCTCCTCTTCACACGCTTCTTCCTGTAGACGCCGTTTGATTGGTGCTTCCCCAACCACACGCTTGTCAATCTCATCCCGCAGCTGTCACAGCTTGTCATTAAGCATTCCTTTTGATTATATATACCCCGATTCCCCATCAAGTGTTGTTGGATCGTTTTGATATATTATCAGCATTTGCCGTTCCTTCCTTGCCTGCTGTTTTCCCTGTGCTTTGCCTCCCAGGACACTCAAGAAGTATTCCGCTTGGACAACCCGTTCCCCGTAACGACGCGCTCGCCCTGTTTGATCCTGCTCTCTTTACGCACAGCGCCTGGGTGAGTTTTGCAAGACAGTCTTTTGTCCCTATCGTTTTTCGTGTGTGTAGACACTGAAGAGATCCTGCTTTTTGTTCGGTCTGTCACTCACCCTGTGCCTGCTTTTTGGATTGTTCATTTGGGATAATATTTGCTTGAACTTTGCTCACTGTGTGTATTCACACCGAAGATATTATCACTTGGATTATTATTGGGACATCGCTCACTGTGTGTATTCGCACCGAAGATTCTATCACTTGGATTGTTGTTGGGACATTGCTCACAGTGTGTATTTACACCGAAGATTCAGTCACTTGGATTACCTGTTTTGGGACAAGTCACTTCTCCTGTCACCTGTTCTGTTCCCAACTGTACTCTGAGCTAACCCGCTCTCTCTCTCTCTCTCTCTCTGTCCCGTTACCACCTCGGAGAGCTGCAGAGAGGATTCTGCAGAGCGGCTCTGACGTCACTGTCAGATTCCTCAGACGAACCTTCCCGGGAGAAGCTGCAGAGCAGCAACATTCTTCTAATGCTTGTATCCCAGTCTTTGTTTGTTTTCAACCAAGTTCTTGCTGCTATTTTGTGAAATAAAACAAGCCCTAGTTTTTGGCAACTCTGAAACAACTCTCTTTGTGTCGTTAGCGTTTGGGGTCGGTGTCAAACCATAACAACATCCACACGCACACACTCACTTTAAACAAACAACACACTGCAGCACCCACTCTCCACACTTTAGAACACCTAAACACACTTTATATTTATTGGTAAAGGCTTTGCACTACAACCCATACCTCAGTACACCTTACTGTAAATTGTACCTAAATTGTACCTCATCCCATTTCTGCTTTGCACTATATAGTATATTGTATATTAGTATATTGCATAGTATATTGTATATTGTATGGTAACTCAGTTACTTCTATTCTGCATGTATATACTGAACACTGTGTCTACGTACGTGACTTCTATTTTTTACATGCTATACTATTTTATTTCATACTTATCTTTTGTCTAGCACAGTCTCTGGAGCGTAACAGAAAGAAGCATTTTGTATAAAAGTATTCTGTATGACAACTATTAAAGAAACTTGAACTTGAACTTGGACTACATTTTTTTTTTATTGTCAATGTCCATAAGGCAATTGCAGTGTATTTATTCTGCATATATCCCTCCTAGATACACATGGTAACTTACACTTGTGTATTTCACGAGATGTCAGAGCACACAGGGGGTCGCCCCACAGTTGCAGTTCCCCTGGAGCCTTTTGCTCAAGGGCACGTAGGCAGACTGTGGTCACCAGCCACCCTTCAGTCACTGACTCATCATTCTGCCAGTGCCTGGGATTCAAACCAGAAACCTTTCGGTCACTGGTCGGCCTCTGTTAACCTCTCTGTACGATCTTACCGACATGCAAAGAACCACTGCCGGATCTGCTCTTGCATGGTCTCCTTCATGTCCGGCCCCTCCACATCTCGCAGGTTTCTGGTGATGGCCACCATGGACTCCTGGTATTCCTCCTCGTTCTCTCCCTGTTTACTCCGTCTGCGAGCTTTGGTAGCCTGGGCGGAGGTGGTGGCAGGGGCGGGCTGCTGCTGCTTTGGGTCCAAAGCCTGAGAGAAGACATTCATACAGCGTCTCTAGGATACAGTGTCTGTCTAACAATGTATACAAATGATGGAGAGTGCAAGACTGCGTGTTGATGGAACTTCAAGAGATTTATTTAAGAGATTTATTCGTCACATACATACACGAGACATGTAGTGAAATGAAGGTGGCAAAGAAATACAAATAAAATAGATAATAAATAGACATGATAAAAGGTACTAATATAAAATACTATACAATGCTAAGCTTACGAATGAAAGGTAATGAGTCCTATATACACTACTATACAATATGCTATACAATATACATTTATGCTATATGTAACTATACTAACTATACTATGCAAAAACATACATTTATGTTTTTTAAAGAACTTTGTGAGTCTACGTTGACCACGCCCAGAGACAACCAGTGTCGTGTCTGTTTAACTCACCAGACACAACCAGTGTCACGTCTGTTTAACTCACCAGACACAACCAGTGTCACGTCTGTTTAACTCACCAGACACAACCAGTGTCACGTCTGTTTAACTCACCAGACACAACCAGTGTCACGTCTGTTTAACTCACCAGAGACAACCAGTGTCACGTCTGTTTAACTCACCAGAGACAACCAGTGTCACGTCTGTTTAACTCACCAGAGACAACCAGTGTCACGTCTGTTTAACTCACCAGAGACAACCAGTGTCACGTCTGTTTAACTCACCAGACACAACCAGTGTCATGTCTGTTTAACTCACCAGAGACAACCAGTGTCACGTCTGTTTAACTCACCAGACACAACCAGCGTCACGTCTGTTTAACTCACCAGACACAACCAGTGTCATGTCTGTTTAACTCACCAGACACAACCAGTGTCACGTCTGTTTAACTCACCAGAGACAACCAGTGTCACGTCTGTTTAACTCACCAGAGACAACCAGTGTCACGTCTGTTTAACTCACCAGAGACAACCAGTGTCACGTCTGTTTAACTCACCAGAGACAACCAGTGTCACGTCTGTTTAACTCACCAGACACAACCAGTGTCACGTCTGTTTAACTCACCAGAGACAACCAGTGTCACGTCTGTTTAACTCACCAGAGACAACCAGTGTCACGTCTGTTTAACTCACCAGACACAACCAGTGTCACGTCTGTTTAACTCACCAGAGACAACCAGTGTCATGTCTGTTTAACTCACCAGAGACAACCAGTGTCATGTCTGTTTAACTCACCAGACACAACCAGTGTCACGTCTGTTTAACTCACCAGAGACAACCAGTGTCACGTCTGTTTAACTCACCAGACACAACCAGTGTCACATCTGTTTAACTCACCAGACACAACCAGTGTCACGTCTGTTTAACTCACCAGACACAACCAGTGTCACGTCTGTTTAACTCACCAGAGACAACCAGTGTCACGTCTGTTTAACTCACCAGAGACAACCAGTGTCACGTCTGTTTAACTCACCAGAGACAACCAGTGTCACGTCTGTTTAACTCACCAGACACAACCAGTGTCACGTCTGTTTAACTCACCAGAGACAACCAGTGTCACGTCTGTTTAACTCACCAGAGACAACCAGTGTCACGTCTGTTTAACTCACCAGAGACAACCAGTGTCACGTCTGTTTAACTCACCAGACACAACCAGTGTCACGTCTGTTTAACTCACCAGAGACAACCAGTGTCACGTCTGTTTAACTCACCAGAGACAACCAGCGTCACGTCTGTTTAACTCACCATGCCCAGAAATATCAGCTCTTCCTCACGTTCCTTTAAGGTCCTCTTCCTCTGTATGTAGCCTTTCCACACCTGAGAATGAAGTCTTCATTTGTCATCATTTGTATCTCGTACAATGAGAAGTTGTACATCTCAGAGCTCATGTCTATGAAACCATGTGATTATCTGTATCTAGCGAGGGAGGGAGGGAGGGAGGGAGGGAGGGAGGGAGGGAGGGAGGGGGGGGGGGAGGGAGGGAGGGAGGGAGGGAGGGAGGGGGGGGGGGAGGGAGGGAGGGAGGGAGGGGGGGGGGGGAGGGAGGGAGGGAGGGAGGGAGGGAGGGAGGGGTAATGTACATAGTGATGTAGCTACACTACCCCCCCTGATGAGCACGGTGCACACAGTACCTTCTGGATGCAGACCACAGCCGAGTCAATAGCAGCTGCCCCCAGATCCCTGTCACGGTCCCAGCTCTGCCTCTCCTTTCCCCTGTGGATCTCCTTCATGAACATGGCCCTGGTGCGCCCCTGGCGAGCTCTCTCTGCTACCTGGATGATCCTAACCGCCTCCTCCAGGTCCATTGTTAATGCTACAGACTGACAGGGACAATAGAAGAAGTGGTAAACTGATACTGTAGTAATATGTAGATCAGTGGTTCTCAAACTACGGGTCGCGACCCAAAGTGGGGTCGTGGGTAGGTGACAGCGCATTGGCAAGTAATTTTCTTTAATACAAGAAATACATTTTTTTATATATTTTTGTATGTTCTGGCAACATATTTTGGCTAAATATGCCTCGTTTTATAAATTTGTATTGATAACATAGTGCTGTAATATAATTGTCTAATAAATATGCATGATCAAAGTCAAAAACATGTGCTTTTATTTTGATATTCCTTAATTCCACATTGAAATGACACGATACCTTAAGTGTGGGGTCGCCAAAAAGAATCCTAAATAAAATGGGGGTGTGGTATAAAAAGAAATTTGAGAACCCCTGATGTAGATTATACTGTAAAAATACTGTAATCTTATTTTTGAATGAATGACCAAGTAAATAGTAAATAACATGATCAAGTACAGTATGTTGTTTTTTCCCTCGACTGAACTGTAGCCAGTGTAGAACTCACTTGGGGTCTCTCTGGAGTACCTTCCATCCTGTTGAGGATGTCCTTTAACATCGCCCTTCGCTCCTGTAGCATTTCGCTGCGTTCACTGATGAAATAGCGAGGGATAGGGATCTCTATGTCTGCCTATAAGGGGAAATCAAAGACAACAGCTCTCATGGTTTCGTGGCGATTGAAGAATCTATATAGCATTCCTTCTTTTTTGGGGAAGGGCATTACCATGAGCCAACCTTTACAGTCCCTGCCTGGTTATGAAGTATGTTAAGTGAACGGGGACTGCTGGTCACTTCTGCCCCCAAGACAGCACCTTTATGATATTTAAATCCCTGGACTCTGTATATTATTCTGCCCTCAGATTCATCACTAATTGATTGATTGATTTAAAATTGTATTAACAGATTGCAGAATGGGTACAATACAATTGTTAAGGGGATGCAGACCAGAGAAAGGCTTTCGTCTTGTTTACATCAGGGTCCCCCATTTTCAATTCATCATAACATATATGACATACATGACATACAGATAATGATAGATACAACACTCATCCCTGTGTCCTTTATAAGAAGGTTGGTTGGTCCTCTCTGATGGAGAGGCGCAAAAAAAACACTGGTATTTGTTCATTTTTAAGGCCATTTTTGGTAAGCTACCTCCTTATACAAAATCATTATTGGAATGGAATGTTGGTACCTATGGATCCCATTCTAGTGACTGGCTGGTCCTTAAGGTCCAGTTTGCTCATAAACAGGGTAAATATGCATTTTGCTATGATGCCCCTAGCTCATGGAATGAACTCCAACAGTCCTTAAAGCTTGAGATTCTCCCCTCTGGTGCAGAGTTTAAAACCTTGATCTCCAACCTTTGTCAATCAAGTTGTATGTGTTTTAATAGATTTGTTATCCTTACTACTTTTATCCTTACTCGCCGTGTTGTCTTATTGTTATGATTTTATGTGCTGTGTGATTTTATATGCCCTTTTCTTTGCTTATTTCTGTATGTACACTCGACGTGACTGTAAATGAGGGAAACCTCAGTTGCCTTTCGAGTTTAAATAAAGGTTTAAATTAAATTAAATATTTATGTTGATTGTTAAACTGTGTGGGTATCAAACAGGAGACTATCTGGTATCAAACAGGAGGAAAGACTGTCAGGTTTTGGGCTGTGTGGGTATCAAGCAAGAAAGACTGTCAGGTTTTAAACTGTGTGGGTATCAAACAGGAGGAAATACTGTAAGTAGATCAGGTTTTAAACTATGAAAGACTGGGTTTTAAACTGTTTAAACAGTAATTGTAATTGTTTAAACTGTTCTGTAAAGCGTGGGCACTGCACTATTGCATTATTTTATTCTGTCTATTCTATTTTACTAACTATTTTATTGCACTGCACTATTTTACTCTTGTCTATTATATTTTACTCTTTTATTAAAAATGTTAATTGTTGTGCACCCAAGTGGCGACCCATGTAACGCACTGCATCGCAAAGCGGCTGACTGGGGTTCAAATCCCGGACCCGGCGTCCTTTGCCGAATGTCTTCCCCCCGCTCTGTCTCCCGTTCTTCCTCTCTCTCTCCCTCTACCGGACTGCCCGGTAGTACAAACAAATAAAAATCGACCAAAAACATAATTAAATTTTTTTTTAATGTAATTGTCTATATTATGAGTAGGCCTATCAGTGATAATTAAACCATAAACAAAGAGGCCTATTAAGATGTTAGATCCTAATGTGAAAAACTATGTGATTTAATGTTCTATGCCTTACCTTGAATTTGTCTATTTTGCTGCTGTCTATTTTATGCTCATTGTATACTTGTTTTATGTCTGCACTTCATGTGTAACGGAGGTACCGCATGTCTATCCACAGTCACGAGGGACTTGTATAGTGAAGTGGCTGTGGACGTTAAGCGGTACTGCAAGTAAACTCACTCCCCAGAGGCATCCAGACCCAGTACTTAGAAGTGAATTCACCTCAGGCGGTTAGGTGGCCGAGCGGAGATTGCGTTCGTCACCAGCCCCGGAGCTGTGAGCTGGATTCGCCTGTTCGAATCCAGCTCACAGCTCCGGGGTTGTCACCAGCTTGGCTGGCCGTCTGCACTAATACAATTGGCTGTATTAGAGGGTGGGAGAAGCTGGCGGGGTGGGTCCGGGTCGTTGTAAACAGCGACTCCTACAGTTCGGTCGGGGCGCCTGCTAAGAGCGGATTGGACTTGAGGGGGATAGTGTGGTCCTCCCACACGCTATGCCCTCTCAATGAGAATCCGCGCTGCCAGGTGAAAAGAAGCGGTGATTGGCTGGACGTGTGTCGGAGGAAGCACGTGGTAGCCTCCACTCTCCCAGATGATCTGACTGTGGGGGGTAAGTGCGCAGCGACCAGGAAGGGACTGGGAATTGGCATACGACTAACATTGGGATGGGAGAAAATCGGAGGAAAATGGAGGGGGAAAAGACTAAAAAAAAAAAAAAAAAAAGTGAATTCACCTCTTGGTACGGTGGTCTGTGATGCCGCCCGCGGCGCGCGAGGCCGGGGTTCAACTCCCACTCAGGGCGATCCCTTAACAGGGGTCGAATCGAAACACAATGCAGAGCGAGATCACACGGGTCACACATGTATTGCTCTTGATCTGCCAATTTTGTGCACATTTTTGCCTATGTCTTTTTTTTACTGCTGTGAAGCACTTCTTGTATGAAAGGTGCTATACAAATAAAGTGTATTATTATTATTGACTGCTGAGACTCACAGGTGTGAGTTTCAGATCCTGGACCACATCATCCAGGTAGTGGTACTCCGAGAACCCTTTCTCCACCATCTCGTGCTTGAGCTCCAGCACTCTCCCCATCACGCCCTCCAGGACCCCCCGGATCACGCGTCTCTTCTGGGGGTGGACCACCTGGTCGTAGGCCTCCTCCAGCTGCCGGAAGATTTGAATGTAACGTACGTAGAGGGTGGCCACGCGCTGGACGAACACCACCCGGTCCTTTTCTGGACGAGGGGGCTCGACAGGGAGCTCCTGAGTCAGCAGACTGCTCAGCTCCACTTGGGCTTCTGCCCATTGCTTGTTGTACGCACTGGAAAGAGATAAGATGAGATCAGATATTCCTTTACTGATCCCCTTGGGGGAATTTAGGCATTATAGCAGTATGGGGGCGGGGGGGGGGGTACAGGTATGGGCAACAAACTTGCAGTTCCGCGCTCGGGTTCTGCGATCTGATTGGCCACTGACGTACGCTCTCTCTACGCCCAAACAGCGCGTTACGCTAGTTCTGCCTCTAACCTCTAACAGCCTGCAGCCTGCTAGCATTATCGATTTCATAACATAAATGTTCAAAACACGACAAGACAGTTTGCATCACTTCCCACGGTTCTCTGCACTTATTCTACCGGTAGTGCGGTAGTTGTTGCCACGGTATTGGGTCTTTGGGTGAATACTTCATTGGCGGGGAAGAAGAACACTGATAGCGGTGTGTGGACCGTCCTGCGAGCCCCAGACCACCGCCCCGCGAGCCCCAGACCACGTCCCGCGAGCCCCAGACCACCGTCCTGCGAGCCCCATGGGACGAGACCAGGTAGAATTTTAGGCGCACAGGAAATAAGTCTCACGGGGCGGTGGTCTGGTCACCCAAAGACCCAATACCGTGGCAACAACTACCGCACTACCGGTAGAATAAGTGCAGAGAACCGTGGGAAGTGATGCAAACTGTCTTGTCGTGTTTTGAACATTTATGTTGTGTTGATGGAATCATGTTAATATAGAGAGATGAAAACAATACGTTATTTCGATTGATATAAAATCGATAATGCTAGCAGGCTGCAGGCTGTTAGAGGTTAGAGGCAGAACTAGCGTAACGCGCTGTTTGGGCGTAGAGAGAGCGTACGTCAGTGGCCAATCAGATCGCAGAACCCGAACACGGAACTGCAAGTTTGTTGGTAAAAGACACGCTGCCCGGCATGGTAATAGTAAGACATAAATACAGGCAATAAATATTATAGTACAGTAGAAAGGTAAAAATAGGCAGTGTAAACAATATAATTAACTCTGAATATAAGCATATGAGCAAGTAGGCAGTGTGATCAAAGGTGCAGATGAGGGTCTGTAATATGACCTGAATATCAGTTATATTATACATTACAATAAATATGGTTACAATAAACACTAGAATCTAAATATATATGTTACACCCGCTAAGTTCTTAGCTTTAAGAAAGACACAAGAGTGTAGGTTAATTTAACCATAATATTTATTACATAAAAGGAGTGGACAACATTATTATAAGCCCACTTCAACCTCATGCTCAGGAACCCCAATCAGTCTTGACCGGGCAGGGTTTTATTCACAGCAACCTGGTGACACTTCACACAATGAAGGAGGGTAATATCAATTGTCAATAAATAGCATGTCATACGATCAATTGTCAATAAATAGCACTTCATACGATATCGATTGTTAATAAATAGCACTTCACAAAATGAAGGAAACTTTATCACACATCAATAAATACCACGTCAAGAACTGTATAAAAAGGGATGTCAAACTTCTCACAATGAAGTAAACAGATATCCTACCACTCTGTGATTCAACTTGTGCAAACTGTGCATAATCACGGCATCCATATGATAATGGCACACTAAGCCTGCCCGTGTTCACGTCTGAGAGAGGTACCTTGTACATGGGTTGGTGTTATGGTGGGGGGGAAACGGACACACAAATAAACAAACAAACATACATGTAAAGAAAACTAATCCGGCCCAAGGGCAAGACCCAATTCTTTTTGCCCGTCTACCGGCCCATTGGCCCGGGCGGATTAGACATTATATTAAACTACCAAACAATATATACTAAAAGTGTTTCACGGCAAGAGCAGCTGGACCACTGGTGCTCTGGTTCGTCGGTGGTCCACAAGGAAGCATACTAAGACCGCTACTATTCCTAATTTATGCAAATGACATGTCGTCAGCTTGTGACTGCAACTTGTTCCTGTTTGCGGACGACTCAGCCCTGCTGGTCTCTGACAAGAACAAGTTACAGGTTGAAAAAGCCCTCAGCTCGGAACTAGGCAAAATCTGCATATGGCTCGCCGACAACAAACTATCATTACACATGGGCAAAACAGAGTCCATTCTCTTCGGTTCAAATAACAAACTCAGCAAGACCGACGGCTTCTCGGTTACAGTGGGTGACAATATTATCACAAGGAAAGATGAAATTACCTACCTGGGTTCCATCCTAGAGGCTAATCTTTCCTGTGACAAAATGGCATCCAATGTAATAAAAAAAGTCAACCAACGAACGCGATTCTTGTACCGGATCTCCTCTCTGGTAAACAAGAATACCCTGAAGACTCTAGCAGGAGCACTCATTCAAGGGTACTACGACTATGCTTGCACCTCATGGTACCAAAGCACCTCAAAGGCACTAAAAAACAAATTACAAACATCTCAAAACAAGCTAGTCAGACTACTACTTGACCTGACTCCTAGAACCCACCTCACCCCTGCCCACTTTGACAACCTAGGATGGCTTAGAGTAGACGACAGAGTACAGCAACTTGCAATGGGCCTGGTCTACAAGATACACTACGCGACCAAGGTTTTTGCCCATCTACCGGCCCATTGGCCCGGGCGGATTAGACATTATATTAAACTACCAAACAATATATACTAAAAGTGTTTCACGGCAAGAGCAGCTGGACCACTGGTGCTCTGGTTCGTCGGTGGTCCTATAATCCTACCGACTACTTTCAATCCCGCTGGGAACCAGGCAAGTGATCTTAGCGTGTAATGCTTGTTCCTGCATTCCGGAGTGAGGTGTGCACCTACCTCACTGCACCGGCCGCAACAAACAATTCCAACTAACGTTCCTCCCGCAGGTAGCCCCCTATAACGGAACCTGGCTCATTGAGGCCCCTCCTCCTTTCTCATTAATGCCACCCGTCACATACACCCCCTCCAAATGTATCGGCGTCCCGACGATATACCAATACAATCTACTACTTGGGGAAAACCTTAAACTGCAGATTTAGGGAGTCTAAACGGATTATCGTGTTTGCCTGCAGTACTCCTATTAGACTTCCTGAGGCCTTCCACCACCACTGGGAAATCTGTCTCCAAGTCACCATCCCCTCCTTCCAACACATCATCCTCTGGACCAAGCTCGGATTCTGACATTGACCCCTCACTATATGACTCCAACGGCCGTCCTTCGGTCAATGTAACATCTGTATCCTCCACCCCATTGTCTCCTCCATCCCCCTGCTCCTCCTGCTCTTCCCCCAAATCATGGCCTGTATCAGGCCTCAACCCACCTATGGGCATACCTCTCATCTCAGTCCGGTGGACATGCCGTACCGGACCATCCTGAACTGCAGGGGTGATGGAGTAGACTACACCACGTTCTGCGGGGCACTGTACCACCCGGTAAGGGGTCGGTTCCCAGACATCCTGAATCTTGTTACGACCCTTCACCCCATGGTTACGGACATATACAAGGTCTCCCTCCCCTATAAATGGATCTCTCACTTGCTGTTCCTGTTTCTTATCTCTGTACTCTCTCCTTGTAGCCAGGCGCTGTCGTACATGGCTATACGCTCCCTCCAGTGACTCCTGGTGCTCCTTTACCCAGTCCTCTAGACCCTGCTCTGCCTCCTCTAACCCCTCCCCTAGCAAAAAATCCACAGGGAGTCGGGGCTCCCGGCCAAACATTAAAAAGTAGGGAGTCATGCCAGTGGACTGATGCACGGTGGTGTTCTAGGCATAGGTTAACTGAGGAAGGTGCCGCGGCCAATATCTCTTCTGGTCTGGGGGCAGTGTGCGCAACAAATCATGTAATGTGCGATTATATCTTTCACACTGACCATTTCCCTGAGGGTGGTAAGGGGTAGTACGAGACTTGCGAATCTTGTAGACCTTGCATAACTGCCTGACCAACCCACTCTCAAAGTTTCTTCCTTGATCTGAATGGATACGTTCAGGAGGACCAAACAAATTAAACCACTGTTTAACCAGAACATCAGCTACGGTACTGGCCCGCTGATCTTTAGTGGGAATGGCCTGGGTGTATTTGGAAAACACATCTGTTAAGACCAGCACATTTTCTCTTCCATTTGAAGCTAGTTCCAACATGGTGAAATCTATAGCCAGGATTTCATGTGGCCTAGAGCAGTGTTTCCCAACCGGTGGTACGCGTACCACTAGTGGTACGTGGGTGGTCCCCAGGTGGTACGTGAAAAGATTTTGAAAAGTTAAAAAAAAAAAAAAAAAAATTATTAGAAATTGTACAGGAAAACTGTACCCACATAATGAATAATGCATAATCTGTAATAATGTAACCAAAATTGGGGGCATTCAAATTAAGTAATCATTTGCTGGCTATAATTATATTATTATTGGCGCTGAGTTCAGCTTCCCGCCCGCCGGCGCCGGACTGTCTGTCAGCTGTCAGGTATTCATTGAAGCGCTGGTGTTTATTGAGATAAAAATCATTATGGATCAATGGCTGAGTCGAGATGGTTCATCCAGAAACAATGTAAAGCATATAAATTATGTTCGCTTTGCAGTTGGATGAATAGACGGATGTCAGTGGGGAAGCACAACTGATTGCGTTTGTGCGTTACAAAGACACTTTGGAGATGAACGAGCACATTCTGTTTTGCAAGAAACTCACGGGGAGAACTACTGGACTGGACGTTTTTAACGTTATTGACAATTTTTTCTCTCAACACAAGCTGGATTGGAAATACTGCTCATGTGTGCACAGACGTTAAATTATGTTTTGAATGATGCCGTAAAAGTGATCAACTTCATACAGTCCAGGCCTTTGAATCAGACTGTTTCAGTCACTTTGTGAAGACGGTGGGTCAGACTCAGAACATAAACAGCTCCTGCTTCACACCGACGGTTATCCCGAGGGAAGACGTTACAGCGAGCAGCTGTTCGAGCTGCGGAATGAAGTGAGGGCATTTCTGTCTGAGCACACACACCCCCTTGTGGCGATGTTCGACGACACAGACTGGGTAGCTCGGCTGGGAAACCTCTCTGACATTTTCAGCAAACTCAACCAGCTGAATCTCTCTCTTCAAGGTAAAGACACAACTGTTCTTAGCTTGTATGACAGGCTCAAGTGTCACATTAATTGGTGAGTTACTAACTTTTTTTTAGTCTTTAAACAATGGCTATTATAATTTATATGATTAGTTTTTTATTTTATTTATCCTTTATTTATCCAGGAATGTCCCATTGAGATACAAGATCTCTTCTTCCAGGGAGTCCTGACCAACACAGCACACAACAAGTTTCAACATAAAACAGGGCATTAAACAAAAAACATACAATTCAAATATAAATACAGAGGGTCATTTGTGCAGTGGCAAGGAGCATAATCACATCAACAATAGCATCAGGTAAAACAGTTACATGTTTCATAAAGGGCTAATCGTAGCATACCTTTAAAAGCATTCACAGTAGGAAGTGCCTGTAGACAAAGTTTCACTTGCAGCGTATTCCATAAAAAGGGAGCATAGTGGGAGAATGCAGCTTTACCAAGCTCTGACTGCATCAAAGGAACATTTAACAGCATCCCATTTGCTGCTCGTCTGGTATTAAAAAAGCAAGTATAAAAGGACAGAAGTCTGGAGATATATAAGGGCAGCTTACCTAGCAATGACTTAAGGATAAAAATCAACATGTGTGATTGTCTTCTTTGGTACAGAGAGGACCATCCTAATGACTGATACAAAGTGCATCAAAGTCATTAGTTATGATTGAATATATGATTTAAGTGTCACATTAATTGTCGCATTGGGTCACAAAGACAAAAATCTCCTCTTCTCTATCTCTCCTCATCACTTCTCTCCTTCTTCCACTCCCAGGTTTCACCTTAGCTACACACACACACACACACACACACACACACACACACACACACACACACACACACACACACACACACACACACACACACACACACACACACACACACACACACACACACACACACACACACACACACACACACACACACACACACACACACACACACACACACAGCCGGTCTGCCACAATATATAGACTATTAATTTATTAATTATACATCCTGGGCATCACCACGATTGATTGCATAGTAGGTGGTACTTTTGGTTGGCTTGAAATGCTTTGGTGGTACAGTACTCAAAAAAGGTTGGGAACCACTGGCCTAGAGGCCTGTAGACTGCCCATAACTGGTTTAATTTTTGGCTGTACAGCTTTAGCCAACACACATCTCCCACACTGCAGACACCATTTCTCGACATCCCTGTACATATTTGGCCAGTAACACCGCGAACGCGCAAGCTGCAACGTCCGCTCCACCCCCTGATGCCCATGATTATCATGCAGCTGAGTGAGCACATCTTTATGTAAACACTGTGGTAGTACAAGCTGATAGATCTCCTTACCACCATCAGGAGATTTACACTGTCGATACAGCACTGTCCCTTCCTCTCTCAGGCGCCCCCATTGGCGTGCAAGCTCCTTGGTACCCTGGCCAAACCTCTCCCTCTCCTTTGCATCGGGTGGCCTGGCTTTTCTCCAACAGGCCAACAGTGGTCCAATAACTGGATCTTGTTCTTGCAACACGGCTAGGCTCTCCTTGGAACAACCTGGAAGCACAGAAATGTCAGACTGGATGCCAAAGAGCCCTTCCTCCCAGACATCTTCCTCCTCCGAGGCCTCAGTCGTACTGGGCTCCCTGTACCGGCGAGACAAGGCATCCGCATTACCATTCCTAGTCCCAGGACGATATTTTAAAGTAAGGTTAAATGGAGCCAGCTCGCCTGCCCATCGTTGCTCTACTGCACCAAGTTTAGCTGTGTCTAGGTGGGTAAGTGGGTTGTTATCTGTATATACAGTGCAGGAACCCCCTAACAGATACCCTCTGAATTTCTCCGACACTGCCCACTTAAGAGCAAGAAACTCTAGTTTCATAGAGCTATAGTTCTGCATGTTCTTTTCTGTAGGTTTAAGTGCCCTACTAGCATAAGCGACAGGCCTGAGCTTCCCTCCATGTTCCTGGCAAAGTACTGCCCCCAACCCCGCATGACTAGCATCAATCTGTAACACAAATGGCCTATGAAAATCTGCATAGGCCAACACTGGTGCAGAGATCAGCGCCGTCTTTATCTGGCCAAAATTCTCTTCACACTCTGGTGTCCAGACCGGGGCCAGTGGCTTCCTGGGAGTCTTACCCTTTTTTATGCCTGGGGACAATTGTGCTGCTGCATGATTTAAAGGAGCAGCCATCTTTGCAAACCCAGCTATAAAGCGCCGATAGTAACTAGCAAACCCCAGGAAAGATTTGAGCTCGGCCAGATTAGTGGGGGTCCGCCACTCCTTCACAATTGCTACCTTGTCCGGGTCTGTTGCCACTCCCTCAGCCGAAACTACATGGCCCAGATATTTCACTTGCCTCTGAAAGAAATGGCATTTAGAACCCTTTACCTTGAGCCCCTGCTTCTGTAGCCGAGAGAAAACTTCCTCCAGCCTCTCTATGTGCTGCTGAACAGAGGAAGAGAACACAATCACATCATCAAGGTACAGTAAAACAGACTGATAACAGCAATCTCCGAACATGCGCTCCATAAGGCGTTGAAAAGTGCTAGGAGCATTGCACAATCCAAATGACATCCTATTAAATTCGAATAGACCGAATGGAGTACAGAATGCCGTCTTTGCCCTATCCTTTTCCACAACCTCCACTTGGTTGTAGCCACTGGCTAAGTCCAGAGTTGAAAACCATTTAGCTCCCACCAGTCCATCTAATGACTCCTCAATCCGTGGCAAAGGGAACGCATCTTTCCTAGTCTTAGCATTGAGGCGACGATAGTCTACACACATTCGGTTTCCGCCGTCTTTCTTCTGTACCATGACAATGGGTGATGCATAAGGGCTACAACTCTCTCTGATGATCTGGCTGTCCAGCAGTTGTTTTATGTGGGCCCTCACCATATCATATTGAGACGGGATGATGCGACGGTACGGCTGCCGTACAGGAGCATCATCTAGCAGGGGGATCTCATGCTGAATCAGATTGGTACAGCCCAAATCAGCTTCACTTTTTGCAAACAGACTGTTATATTTATTAATCAAAGCTGCCGCTTGTTGTTGCTCAGATGCATCTAATCCCTCAAAAGAATTAGGCAAAACCCAGTCAGCCCCCCCCCCCAGCTTCAGTTCCTGGAAGGGACACAGATGCTGTGCACTCATTGTTAATCACATCCCTGCGAAACTCAACCTGAGGAGCTGGTTCTGATACTATAGTTACCATGCTCACCGTAGCGATGACCCTGCGTGGGGTTAGCCAAACATCAGAGTAGCCCACATTAGTGATTGGTACATATGTTATCCCTGCTTCAGCTGTCACTAGGGCTGGTGAAACCAACAGCCCTTCTGGAAGTACCCCCTCACCTGGCCGTAATGGCTCCACCAATAATTCCATGTGCTGCTGTGAATGGACCTTAGGACATGTTACAGGGACCATTATTAATGTACCGGCAGCTACACAAAATGGCCGCTTACCTCTCACTCTGACTCTGAAGGGCTCAGGGGAATTGGCCATGGTCTCCTCCACTTGGCAGTGTCTAAGGGCTCGTCTCCATTCCGGGGCCTCTGTCACTCTAGGATCCTCAAAAAGACTAGAGCCAGACTGTACAAACAACTCCTGATAAAACCCTTTGATTACATTCATACCCAGTACTCCCGGGGTTAACCTTTTTTTATGCTGCATTTGAGGGTCATCTGCATCTCTGACTACCAGGACACCCCTGCCCGTGATACATTTTCCCAAAATCGTGATGTCCAACTCCAAATAACCCAGGTATGGCAGCTCTAGACCATTTCCTGCCCGAAGATCTAACCATGCACACTCACGTAACTGAGCATCGGTGAGGTGACCAAAATGTTCTTTAAAAAAACTCTCAGTCATCGTTGTGACCATGGACCCAGTATCCAATAATGATGGAACCACAATTTCCCCCATCTTAACCTCCACTACTGGACATTCACTCACAAGTGTCGACATAACAGATGGATTTCGTCCTGAATCAAGCTTAGTCTCAGGGTTTATATGACTTTGCTCGGTAGTAGTGGGCTCTCGTCCCTCTGCTTGGCCTGGTCCCTTTTTGGGCTGGGATGTTTTTGGGAGAGCTGCAGTGCAGTAACGTGCTATATGGCCCCTTTGATCACACCGAAAACAGATAGGCTTTCCATCAGGAGCAGGAGCTCTTCTAAATCTAGATGGAGGTTGAGCCCCACCGTCCTGTTTGAAGGGCTGCAATGCTTTCATTAGCACATCCAATTGTCTCTGTTGAGCCTCAATGAGGGCTTTCAGTTCAGAATAACTTGATTTATTTTCAATTGGCTCGCAGGACACTTGTGCCTGGACTTCATTCGAAAATGGAGGGGAGTGATTATCCTTTTTAAATCACTGCGCTGTCCACTCAACAGCCTCCCTCCGTACATCCCTAATTTTCCAATTAGGGTTCACACAAATTTTGTCTCGTAATCTTATACTCAAACCATGGTCCTTGACCCCCTCACAAAATTGGTCACGCAGGTCTCTTTGGGACTTAGGCTTAGCCTGTGCGTCTGTTTGAACAATCTGATCCATTTGGGACATAAGGGCATGGGAATAGTCCAACAATGACTCCCCCTCACGTTGTTTGCGGTTAAAAAAACCGGGGCTGAAGAGAGATTAGAGAGTGTGAACATCCATACACTTCTCTCAATATCTGAATTATTCCACCAACAGTCTCTCTCTCTTGTTTGGGAAGATATTTAACCTCTACCCGGGCCGCCCCTTCTAAATGGTTATACACACAATTAGCTTTTTCTTTTTCAGACGATTTTAACTGGATATGGTTCTCAATCAGTTCAATCCATTCTTCCAGGGTAGGCGAGTCTGCGTTATCCAGATTGCCCGAGAATTTGGGTACCTTTTCACTCTGCTGGATGTACACCAACCGTGTTCCCCCTTGAGCCTCTGCAGCTGGCTCCACATTGTCCCCAGTGCTGCTCGAAGCTCCTGGTTGAACGTCTGGCTGCAGTCTCTGCAACTCCTGCTCCAACTCCTGTATGCGCTGCGCCATCGCGTCTGGCTCCATGGCCTATGAGAACTGATGAGAAGACCACAATGGCCCTGGATCCTCTCTGCTGCGTGGCCCTGGCCCACCGCTGCTCTTGCCGTTTCACGTGCTCAAAAATAAGGAAAAAAACATGTAATCCGCTTCCCCCATGAAAAGATAAATGCTTACTTAGCTAGGACTACTGACTACGCCAAATGTTACACCTGCTAAGTTCCTAGCTTTAAGAAAGACACAAGAGTGTAGGTTAATTTAACCATAATATTTATTACATAAAAAGGAGTGGACAACATTATTATAAGCCCACTTCAACCTCATGCTCAGGAACCCCAATCAGTCTTGACCGGGCAGGGTTTTATTCACAGCAACCTGGTGACACTTCACACAATGAAGGAGAGTAATATCAATTGTCAATAAATAGCATGTCATACGATCAATTGTCAATAAATAGCACTTCATACGATATCGATTGTTAATAAATAGCACTTCACACAATGAAGGAAACTTTATCACACATCAATAAATACCACGTCAAGAACTGTATAAAAAGGGATGTCAAACTTCTCACAATGAAGTAAACAGATATCCTACCACTCTGTGATTCAACTTGTGCAAACTGTGCATAATCACGGCATCCATATGATAATGGCACACTAAGCCTGCCCGTGTTCACGTCTGAGAGAGGTACCTTGTACATGGGTTGGTGTTATGGTGGGGGGGAAACGGACACACAAATAAACAAACAAACATACATGTAAAGAAAACTAATCCGGCCCAAGGGCAAGACCCAATTCTTTTTGCCCGTCTACCGGCCCATTGGCCCGGGCGGATTAGACATTATATTAAACTACCAAACAATATATACTAAAAGTGTTTCACGGCAAGAGCAGCTGGACCACTGGTGCTCTGGTTCGTCGGTGGTCCACAAGGAAGCATACTAAGACCGCTACTATTCCTAATTTATGCAAATGACATGTCGTCAGCTTGTGACTGCAACTTGTTCCTGTTTGCGGACGACTCAGCCCTGCTGGTCTCTGACAAGAACAAGTTACAGGTTGAAAAAGCCCTCAGCTCGGAACTAGGCAAAATCTGCATATGGCTCGCCGACAACAAACTATCATTACACATGGGCAAAACAGAGTCCATTCTCTTCGGTTCAAATAACAAACTCAGCAAGACCGACGGCTTCTCGGTTACAGTGGGTGACAATATTATCACAAGGAAAGATGAAATTACCTACCTGGGTTCCATCCTAGAGGCTAATCTTTCCTGTGACAAAATGGCATCCAATGTAATAAAAAAAGTCAACCAACGAACGCGATTCTTGTACCGGATCTCCTCTCTGGTAAACAAGAATACCCTGAAGACTCTAGCAGGAGCACTCATTCAAGGGTACTACGACTATGCTTGCACCTCATGGTACCAAAGCACCTCAAAGGCACTAAAAAACAAATTACAAACATCTCAAAACAAGCTAGTCAGACTACTACTTGACCTGACTCCTAGAACCCACCTCACCCCTGCCCACTTTGACAACCTAGGATGGCTTAGAGTAGACGACAGAGTACAGCAACTTGCAATGGGCCTGGTCTACAAGATACACTACGCGACCAAGGTACCCATGTACATGTCAAAATACTTCCCAAAGGTCAGTGAATACCACGATCACAACACCAGAGGGAGCTCCACAAATCATGTAAAACCCAGATTCGGCTCAAACAAGGGACTAAACACGTTTCGCAATTATGCCACATCAATGTGGAACGCCCTGCCTAAAGCTGTAAAGGAATGTGAATCACTACCCACCTTCAAAAACACTCTCAAAAAACACCTACGTGAGACTGCAATTCGAAACTGGCCCCTACAAATGTCCTAACCTAGTTGTACAGTAAATGACCAAGTAAGGCTTTGTCAATATTCCAATGTACAGTGTAAAATGTGTGTGTCCCCTTCCCAACCCCCCCCCCCCCCCCCCCCCCCCCCCCACCTCCAATGTACAGCCCTCACCCAACCCACCCAACCCCACCCCACCCAACCAACCTCCTCCAATGTACAGTTTCTATGCCAAATGTATATACACTCCTTTTCTGGACACTTCTGTATCACAAACAGTACTGTATTTGCAAATCTGATATGATTCAAGATTCAAGATTCAAGATTCAAGAGTTTTAATTGTCACGGCATACAGGTATACAATGAAATGCGGCTGGTCTTGCCCGCGACGATGTGCAATACAGTGGTACAACATATAATAGAATCCAATAAAAATACAGTGGTACAACATATTAATAGAATCCAATAAAACAGTGCAATAAACAGGTACATGGTGTGCCATCTCGGTATCTGTACATTAGTATTTACAGAGCATATAGGACATGCTAGTTAGCTTTAGTAGTGCAATACACTGTTCCTGATGTTATACTACTTTAAGTGGCCTTTCCTCTGGCCATAAGTGTGCGTGTGTGCGTCATGAGTGTTAAAGTGGCTGCTAGTGTGTGAGCGTGCTCAGCGTGCGTGTCGTGTATGTACTTGTGTGTGGATAGTTCAGTCATATAAATGTATAGATGTAGCAGTACTGTCTATCTGTATGTCATGTATGTCATATATGTTATGATGAATTGAAAATGGGGGACCCTGATGTAAACAAGACGAAAGTCTTTCTCTGGTCTGCATCCCCTTAACAATTGTATGTATTGAGCTGTACTGTACTGTACCCATTCTGCAATCTGTTAATAAACTTTTCAATCAATCAATCAAGTCCTATAATCCTACCGACTACTTTCAATCCCGCTGGGAACCAGGCAAGTGATTTTAGCGTGTAATGCTTGTTCCTGCATTCCGGAGTGAGGTGTGCACCTACCTCACTGCACCGGCCGCAACAAACAATTCCAACTAACGTTCCTTCTTCTTCTTCTTCTTTGTCTGATTTATTGGCAGTTGGCACCTACAGAGTGCATTACCGCCACTTCCTTTAGTTTGACACGATCGCAACTGCACAACACCGCCATCTCCTGGCCCCCTTCACCTCCCATACTGCCCCTCCTGCGAGTAGGGGGTATCTGCAGAGCCGCAGAGCCAGGCTGGACGGGTATAAGTGGTCTGGACAAGTATAAGTGGTCTGGACAAGTAGTTGCGAATGGGGGGGGGGGGGGGGGGGGGGGGGGCGGGGTTCGTCTCGTTTACATAGGTACATTATACATAGACAGTAATGTTACATCTAGACATGTAATAATAGAGTCAGTGTGTCAACAGTTGGAGGATGTGTGTTTAGTTGTCACTTTGTTCCCTCAAAGATGCTGCTGCCAGCAGCTGGAGAACTAATGGCTGCACGACTATTAGGAATGTCTGACTGCTAACTGTGTCTGACTCTTAACCACCAAAACCTGCAGCACCTATAATGTATATCATGCCAGTTAGGGTACAGACCCTCGCCTGAATAATACTGTTTATTTTTCTCATATTTTTTATATTCAGATGACATTTTATTGCCTGTATTTATGTCTTTCTACTATTACCCTGTCCATACCTGTACCCCCCCCCCCCCCATGACACCTACATTTCTCCTTTAACTCACCTGCATGTACATGGGTGGACACACACACACACACACACACACACACACACACTCCAGGGTGTTCTCTGACTATAGCTGTTAGTCATCCCGCCTAAATGGTTTAGTCTCTGACCACCTAAAGGACAACTTCTT
>NW_028173079.1:0-33552 GCF_963971535.1 Notolepis coatsorum
GCTTTATGGTTCTCCCAGGTCCTGAGGTATGTTGTTTCAGATGTGAGCGTCTCCCTGAGGGACGGGGCTTGGCCTGCTGCAGTAACTCATCCTATTTGTCTGCTCCGCTTCGGTCTGCTGAGAGTCAAGGCCTCCATTTGACTCCATGTCTGAGTAGCTCCCCAAAGGAATGCAATGAGTTGTCCCTCTCCTCTCCTCTCCTCTCCTCTCCTCTCCTCTCCTCTCCTCTCCTCTCCTCTCCTCTCCTCTCCCTCTCCTCTCCTCTCCTCTCCTCTCTTCTCCACTCCTCTCTCTTCTATTCTTTCCTCTCCTCTCCTCTCCTCTCCTCTCCTCTCCTCTCCTCCTCTCCTCTTCCTTCCCCTCCTCTTCTCTTCTCTCCTCTCCTCTTCTCCTCTCCTCTTCTTTCTTATCCTCTCATCTCCACTCCTCGTCTCTTCTCTCCTCTTCTTTCATCTCCTCTTCTTTCCCCTCCTCTCCTCTTCTCCTCTCCTTTTCTTTCCTATCCTCTCATCTCCTCTCCTCGTCTCTTCTCTCCTCTTCCTTCCCCTCCTCTTCACTTCTCTCCTCACCTCGTCTCTTCTCTCCTCTTCTCTCTCTAATTTCCTCTCCTCTTATCTCCTCTCCTCTCTTCTCCTCTCCTCTCCTCTCCTCTCCTCTCCTCTCCTCTCCTCTCCTCTCCTCTCCTCTCCTCTCCTCTCCTCTCCTCTCCTCTCCTCTCCTCTCCTCTCCTCTTCTCCCCCTCCCCTCTTCTCTCCTCTCTTCTTCTCTCCTCTCCTGTCCTGTCCTCTCATCCTCTTCCCTCCTCTCCTCTCCTCTCCTCTCCTCTCCTCTCCTCTCCTCTCCTCTCCTCTCCTCTCCTCTCCTCTCCTCTCCTCTCCTCACCTCTCCTCTCCTCTCCTCTCCTCTCCTCTCCTCTCCTCTCCTCTCCTCTCTCCTCTCCTCTCCTCTCCTCTCCTCTCCTCTCCTCTCCTCTCCTCTCCTCTCGTCCGTGAGCCGTTTATGACAGACATGTTTAGAACCCTGCTTACACAGAATCACTTTACATTTCTATGTATTGAAAGCCTAACTATTATTCATACCAACACATTTCAGATTCCTGGTAAAGATATGAGCTGAGCCCCTCGTACAGGGTAAAAACACAATTCGGCATGACTAATTTGAACCACTTCATCTCACTTAGCTCCGGTCTGATTTGACAGCCATGTAACGGTTATGGAGCAATTTCCTGCCTGCGTAGAACGACATTTAGGCTGGGTCAGAGTGCAAACATAATCTAATTCTCTCTAAATACAATTAGCAGATTAGTCAAGATAATGTCAGAGTGAAAATGGAGGTGTGTGTGAGTGTGTGTTTGTGTGTGTGTGTGTGTGTGTGTGTGTGTGTGTGTGTGTGTGTGTGTGTGTGTGTGTGTGTGTGTGTGTGTGTGTGTGTGTGTGTGTGTGTGTGTGTGTGTGTGTGTGTGTGTGTGTGTGTGTGTGTGTGTGTGTGTGTGTGTGTGTGAGTCACGGTTCAGGACTGTGTGTGTGTGTGTGTGTGTGTGTGTGTGTGTGTGTGTGTGTGTGGTGTGTGTGTGTGTGTGTGTGTGTGTGTGTGTGTGTGTGTGTGTCTGTGTGTTGTGTGTGTCTGTGTGTGTGTGTGTGTGTGTGTGTGTGTGTGTGTGTGTGTGTGTGTGTGTGTGTGTGTGTGTGTGTGTGTGTGTGTGTGTGTGTGTGTGTGTGTATGTGTGTGTGTGTCAAGGTTCAGGTCTGTGTGTGGTGTGTGTGTGTGTGTGTGTGTGTGTGTGTGTGTGTGTGTGTGTGTGTGTGTGTGTGTGTGTGTGTGTGTGTGTGTGTGTGTGTGTGTGTGTCAAGGTTCAGGTCTGTGTGTGTGTGTGTGTGTGTGTGTGTGTGTGTGTGTGTGTGTGTGTGTGTGTGTGTGTGTGTGTGTGTGTGTGTGTGTGTGTGTGTGTGTGTGTGTGTGTGTGTGTGTGTGTGGTGTGTGTGTGCACCTGTTTCTGATTTAAACACTGTGATACAGATCTCAGACTCTCCCTCCATCTCTCTCTCGCTCTCTCACTCTCTCTCTTTCTTTCTATGTCTCTCTCCTCGCTCTCTCTCTTTCTTTCTTCTATGTCTCGCTCTAGCTCTCTCTTTTCCACCCTCTTCTCACTCTCTCCATGTCTGTGTGCACAGGTATGTGTGTTTGTGTGCCTGTGTGTGATTGTGCATGCATGCTTGTGTACTTGCTTAAAAGGGACATATCACATAATATTCTATACAACCTCCTTGAATCTGTGGAACATGTTTATGTTTTTTTGCATAGAAAGTCATTTTCTTTCTTCCCTTATCTGACAGTGGCTCGGGAGGTATAGAGCAGTCGTCTGGCAATCCGGAGGTTCCCGGTTCGATTCCCGCTCCTCCCGGGCAGCGTGTCGATGTGTCCTTGAGCAAGACACTTAACCCCTAACTGCTCCCAATGAGCAGGTAGGTTGGCACCTTGCATGGTTGCCTCCGCCGTCGGTGTGTGAATGTGTGAGTGAGCGGGTGAAATGTGAGGAACAAATTGTAAAGCGCTTTGGATAAAAGCTGTTATATAAAAAAGCAGCCATGTAGCATTCACCGTGTGATGTTTGCTGGGTACGGCACATTGCAAACGATCTATTTCCTTCGCCGCCTGGCTGCCGCACGGCCAGGAGTGAAACACTGAGCGGTACATTAAGTAAGTACTGTTCTGGCTCCAAAAAGCACCGCTAGTTGATTAATCAGAGCCAATTGATCGCTTGAGTACCCCTTGTGACACCACCAAGGGCAATAATCCGGAGGAGTTTATTTAGGCGTGTTAATCTGAAGACAGTGGAAACCCTGGCCAAACGGCAAGGAACACAATGTCCCTTTTCCACCGTGCCAAAGGAACATTCTAGACTGCAAAATCCAGACAAAGAACCCCACTCCTAACCTTAACGCTAACCCTACACATTTATTTTCCATGATATGTCCCATTTCCAGCTATTCTCGAGTAGCATTTCTTGAATTTTTGTGAATGTGCCTGTTCCCAGTGCTAACCATAACCCCGCCCCTAAACCTAACCAGTCCTATAACCATAACCTAACCTTAACCATAGCCTAATCCTGCAGCACGGTGGTGTAGTGGTTAACACTGTCGCCTCACAGCAAGAAGGTCCAGGGTTCGATTCCTGCTTGGGGACCAGGTTTCCATGATGCCAGGTACCCAGGTGTATCTCCCGGGCCTTTCTGTGTGGAGTTTGCATGTTCTCCCCGTGTTCGCAAGGCCCCCCCCGATAAGAGAAACCCAATGGAAAAACATGCACAACAGATCGCTGACGCTGTCGCGTCCCTGACGAAGACGGGCGGGAGCACTTGGATTGGTCCCCGGGCGCGGTACCTCGCCGACGCCCTGTCTGCTCCTGGCTGCCCTTGGGGGGAAGAACGACGGGCTGGGTTAAGAGCAGAGCTCAAGCGCATTGGCGACCCTGAGAAAGACAATTGCATGTGTGTGTGTGTGTGTGTGTGTGTGTGTGTGTGTGTGTGTGTGTGTGTGTGTGTGTGTGTGTGTGTGTGTGTGTGTGTGTGTGTGTGTGTGTGTGTGTGTGTGTGTGTGTGTGTGTGTGTGTGTGTGTGTGTGTGTGTGTGTGTGTGTGTGTGTGTGTGTGTGTGTGTGTGTGTGTGTGCCGCCCATTGCATGTCGTTGTGTCGTTGCATGCCGAAAGAGGTCCTGCATTATTATTATTATTATTATTATTATTATTATTATTATTATTATTATTATTATTATTATTATTATTATTATTATTATTATTATTATTATTATTATTATTATTATTATTATTATTATTATTATTATTATTATTATTATTATTATTATTATTATTATATTATATCCTAAGCTTAACCTAAACCAAACCACAACCTAACCACACTTTAACCTAACTCAAACATTAACCTAACCCACACTTTAACCTAACTCAAACCACAACCTAACCCACACTTTAACCTAACTCAAACATTAACCTAACCCACACTTTAACCTAACTCAAACCACAACCTAACCCACACTTTAACCTAACTCAAACATTAACCTAACCCACACTTTAACCTAACTCAAACATTAACCTAACCCACACTTTAACCTAACTCAAACATTAACCTAACCCACACTTTAACCTAACTCAAACATTAACCTAACCCACACTTTAACCTAACTCAAACATTAACCTAACTCAAACATGAACCTAACCCACACTTTAACCTAACTCAAACATTAACCTAACTCAAACATGAACCTAACCCACACTTTAACCTAACCCACACTTTAACCTAACCCACACTTTAACCTAACCCACACTTTAACCTAACTCAAACATTAACCTAACCCACACTTTAACCTAACCCACACTTTAACCTAACCCACACTTTAACCTAACCCACACTTTAACCTAACCCACACTTTAACCTAACTCAAACATTAACCTAACCCACACTTTAACATAACTCAAACATTAACCTAACCCACACTTTAACCTAACCCACACTTTAACCTAACTCAAACTTTAACCTAACTCAAACATTAACCTAACTCAAACATTAACCTAACCCACACTTTAACCTAACCCACACTTTAACCTAACTCAAACATTAACCTAACTCAAACATTAACCTAACCCACACTTTAACCTAACCCACACTTTAACCTAACCCACACTTTAACCTAACCCACACTTTAACCTAACTCAAACATTAACCTAACTCAAACATTAACCTAACCCACACTTTAACCTAACTCAAACATTAACCTAACCCACACTTTAACCTAACCCACACTTTAACCTAACCCACACTTTAACCTAACCCACACTTTAACCTAACCCACACTTTAACCTAACTCAAACATTAACCTAACTCAAACATTAACCTAACCCACACTTTAACCTAACCCACACTTTAACCTAACCCACACTTTAACCTAACCCACACTTTAACCTAACTCAAACATTAACCTAACCCACACTTTAACCTAACACACACTTTAACCCGATGTTAATTTAATTGCAAAAGCCACAGAGGAGTCACAGTGGGAGAATTGTGAAATAATTATGTTTCATGCAGTTCGTAGGAAAACGCAACTTTTCGTTTGCAAAGATCTACGAATGCCTCACGAGGAACACGTGGCAGTTGTGTGTGAATCTGTACATTGGTTTGGAATGGAAGGGAAGTCAATCACTGTAATCCACCTGCCTCTGCTCCCTGGCTTCATATCAACAAACCCATTCAGGAAATGGCTTTCAAATAGCTTAAAGTGCTAAAGGCAGGCTCCGGGATCCCAACTGCAGACAGACGTGAATGGTTGCCAACAACAGGGCTGGACTGTGGGAAATCATTCAGGCCCGGGAAATATATAGCGTGAAATATAAGCCCAGTCAGGGAAGACGTTTTCTTCTTCTTCTGCTGCAGGCCATTTAGCAGACCAGACCACCAGACCACCAGACCACCAGACCACCAGACCACCAGACCACCAGACCACCAGAGAGGTCCACCAACTCGTCTTCACAAATAGAGTCAGAGAGTCGGTCAGAGATTGTATTTGCCACGTCTGGACGAATCCACATTGGAATACAGGGACAGAGCAACACTGTGTGTCTACAACTTAACCAATACAGGAGCAGAGTAGAAACAGTACAGGAGAAAAACATGGACAGTAATACAATGCACGCTACCCACAGATAACTGTGAACAGGGTTTACAACAAAACCAAGTCGTGTGTGTGTGTGAATCCTACACCCACATCCTATGTTGTACACAGAAAAACACTGATAGAGAGAGCGAACGGCTGGGCCGTGGTAGGTGTTCATACGAGCATTACTGCAACTAACACAACAGTGTTGTAGCTCAACATTACTTCTTGTGTAAGCAACAGACCATACAACTAGCCTCTACCTGCATGTGGAGTCTCAGGCCGAGGTAGAAAACCTTCCTATAACCGAGTGTAGGCTGCAGACCTTGCTTAAGCTCATAACACAAACGTAACCCTCCTATCAATGCATACAAGTGAAGATTCACACTTTGCAACCTCATCATATGTTTTGGTGAAGAAACACACAGTTTCTTAACAAAAAATACAGTCCCCCTTTAGAGGGGACTTTTTATTTTTGAATCAAATTATATGAGAGGGCCGGGGAGGGGTAAACAGAGGGGACCACAGGGGGAAAAAGTCACTGCCTAGCGGCGCCTGCCGCCTCGAGCCACTCGGGATTTGCCACACCGGGAAGCCCCGGAGGGACGGTAGACAATCGGTGGCTGGTCACGGCGATCCCTACCGTCTCCTCCAGGTGCAGATAGGCCGGCTGCAGTGGCGGTGGTAGCAGCAGCAGCCACGGCGGAGGAAGCTCGACGACATGGTAGCCGTCTGACTCCACCGGCGATGCCGGGAGGGGGAAAATGGGGTTGGAGCACAGAGCGCTCCTCTGCCATTTCTCTGCACGTCGAGGTCATCAATTGCAGGGCCGTCCCGAACAGTCCAGCATCGGAGAGGGGTGCCGTCAGAAGAGGACTTCTCTTCTTCTCCGGTACACAGGCCTGATCCAGCCAAAGGTGGCGCTGGTTCAGAGTCGCCAGGGCGCGCACTTTCCCAGCGGCTATGGCCTGCAGCTGAGTCAGATGCAGGACAGCTCCTGCCGACTGGGTGAGCTGGTCATGTTGTTCATCACTCAGCTCCATGACGCCCGTCAATACCCCGGACATGAAACTTGCCAGCTGTGCGATGTTAGACGCAGCAGCCAGAGATTGTGTTCCAGCGATAAATGACTGGTCGCTCCAGTAAGCCAACCGCCTCGCCGATTTCCCTTGAGGAACCGGCTTGCATAACGGCTCCCACACCACCTCCGGACAGAGGAGCGCGGCCATCGGCCTATCAAGCCGTGGCACGCCCTCTCTCATACCTTCGACCAAACCCGCCACCCGCGTAACTTGTACGTAGGCGGGGGTGAGGCCCATGATGTGGGACACCACCTGGCCCCGACGAACATAGGCCCCCATTGAGGGGAAAAATGGGTAGACAACGTCCACCCCTCTCACCGGGCGACGTTGCCAGAGATGACCTATTAGATCATCAGGGACAGGAACAGGCAGTGGCTGTGGCCACCGCCATAAGCTCGGGAAACAAAGCCCGCAGTTCCCCCTGCTGACTTTCCTCCACCGAGCCCGCATCCCTCACATACAGCAGGCTTCGACTGGTCAAGGAGCCACAGTCTGATGTGGCTGATAGTAGGGCATCCTGCCGATGAGGCCAAGTGGTTTCCCCGACATCTTCAAACAAGGCGCCCCAAGGAGACATTTCACCCCCCTCCAGTGTTACCTGGATGGGCGGAATACATGTCTCCACCGGGCCTTCAAATAAGAACCCGTCCGCCTCTACCATGTAATCCTCTGTTTCCATCGGGCAGGTAGAGACCGACGCATCCTCACTGGGCTCCAGCAACTCACCAAACCCAGGCCGTTCACGTCTGCAAGCCACCATCTTGCAACGGGAGCGAGCAGACGCAAAAAGTTTGCGTCTCAAATCCTCTGGAACCAAAGGAACCGGCCGCTCAACAGAGGAACCAGAGCCAGAACCAGGCCATCGCATAGGCGACGGCACCGGTGCACCAGCTCCTTGGAGAGGCAAACTACCCATCGGACGCCTACCGGGCGTGGCTGTCAACCACGAGAGAGGCAACAGCCCTGCACCAGAACGCACGGCGGAGGCGGAAATGGAGAACCGCTGGTGGAGAGTGGCTCTGCGACTCTCCGAAGTAAACATTATGACTTAGATTTTTCTCTTGAATATTTATGAGAGAAGAAAAAAATAAGCACAATGTAAACACGTCTCAACTTTCTTCAACTAGCAACCTCGTCAATTGGGGATCTACCGAAGGCACTTCCTTGTGGTGAAAGTGAAGAAGGAGGCGAGTAGGTGACCACACACCTGCTTATGAAGGTAAGCTGATAGGGGTGTGGCCAGACGAATGTTGGGATGTAAAGGTACATGGTGGAATTTTTTATTCAGTGCTCGTGCACGAAGTGAAGTACAGTGCAGACAGGTGCTGAGCAAGCCATAAACGACATAAAACCGTCTGTAGTGTGGTAGTGAAAGGTTAACCCTTTGGTAGTGTGGTAGTGAAAGGGTTAACTACTGTATGAATGAACCCACCCCAACTTACCATCTTTAGATAATTAGGTTTGAAAATAGACAATTTTTTATTTATTTATATTATTTTGTATACATTACCCTCCTCATGAATATAATCCTCCACCTCATGTAAGCAAAGATGAAGCTGAACTCAAATATTGACACAGTAGACCGGGGCTGTCACTACACACAGGAAGTCAGTACACACAGGAAGTCACTACACACAGGAAGTCACT
This sequence comes from Notolepis coatsorum, assembly GCF_963971535.1. Taxonomy (NCBI): domain Eukaryota; kingdom Metazoa; phylum Chordata; class Actinopteri; order Aulopiformes; family Paralepididae; genus Notolepis; species Notolepis coatsorum. The sequence continues at coordinate 8,396 of NW_028173079.1, forward strand.
ACACACAGGAAGTCACTACACACAGGAAGTCCAACACATGTAACTGGAAACACCACAGCTCTCAGTCCTTCAACTCCTCTATTCTCAGACTGAACTCCTCGGCCAGTAATGATGAGTTTAGAATGTATACGGGTAAGGGGTGTAGGGGTAGGGGATAGGATATGAACCTGGTTTAGGGTAAGGGGTGTAGGGGTAGGGGATAGGATATGAACCTGGTTTAGGGTAAGGGGTGTAGGGGGAGGGGATAGGATATGAACCTGGTTTAGGGTAAGGGGTGTAGGGGGAGGGAATAGGATACTAACCTGGTTTAGGGTAAGGGGTGTAGGGGGAGGGGATAGGATACTAACCTGGTTTAGGGTAAGGGGTGTAGGGGGAGGGAATAGGATACTAACCTGGTTTAGGGTAAGGGGTGTAGGGAGGGGATAGGATATGAACCTGGTTTAAGGTAAGGGGTGTAGGAGAGGGAATAGGATACTAACCTGGTTTAAGGTAAGGGGTGTAGGGGGAGGGAATAGGATACTAACCTGGTTTAAGGTAAGGGGTGTAGGGGGAGGGAATATGATACTAACCTGGTTTAGGGTAAGGGGTGTAGGGGGTGGGAATAGGATACTAACCTGGTTTAGGGTAAGGGGTGTAGGGGGAGGGAATAGGATACTAACCTGGTTTAGGGTAAGGGGTGTAGGGGGAGGGGATAGGATACTAACCTGGTTTAGGGTAAGGGGTGTAGGGGGAGGGGATAGGATACTAACCTGGTTTAGGGTAAGGGGTGTAGGGGGAGGGAATAGGATACTAACCTGGTTTAAGGTAAGGGGTGTAGGGGGAAGGGATAGGATATGAACCTGGTTTAAGGTAAGGGGTGTAGGAGAGGGAATAGGATACTAACCTGGTTTAAGGTAAGGGGTGTAGGAGAGGGAATAGGATACTAACCTGGTTTAGGGTAAGGGGTGTAGGGGGGGGGATAGGATACTAACCTGGTCTAGGGTAAGGGGTGTAGGGGGAGGGAATAGGATATGAACCTGGTTTAAGGTAAGGGGTGTAGGAGAGGGAATAGGATACTAACCTGGTTTAAGGTAAGGGGTGTAGGAGAGGGAATAGGATACTAACCTGGTTTAAGGTAAGGGGTGTAGGGGGAGGGAATAGGATACTAACCTGGTTTAGGGTAAGGGGTGTAGGGGGAGGGAATAGGATACTAACCTGGTTTAGGGTAAGGGGTGTAGGGGGAGGGAATAGGATACTAACCTGGTTTAGGGTAAGGGGTGTAGGGGTAGGGGATAGGATATGAACCTGGTTTAGGGTAAGTGGTGTAGGGGGAGGGGATAGGATATGAACCTGGTTTAGGGTAAGGGGTGTAGGGGTAGGGGATAGGATATGAACCTGGTTTAGGGTAAGGGGTGTAGGGGGAGGGAATAGGATACTAACCTGGTTTAAGGTAAGGGGTGTAGGGGGGAGGGAATAGGATACTAACCTGGTTTAGGGTAAGGGGTGTAGGGAGAGGGAATAGGATACTAACCTGGTTTAAGGTAAGGGGTGTAGGGGGGAGGGAATAGGATACTAACCTGGTTTAGGGTAAGGGGTGTAGGGGGGGGGGATAGGATATGAACCTGGTTTAAGGTAAGGGGTGTAGGGGGAGGGAATAGGATACTAACCTGGTTTAGGGTAAGGGGTGTAGGGAGAGGGAATAGGATACTAACCTGGTTTAGGGTAAGGGGTGTAGGAGAGGGAATAGGATATGAACCTGGTTTAGGGTAAGGGGTGTAGGGGGGGGGAATAGGATACTAACCTGGTTTAGGGTAAGGGGTGTAGGGGGAGGGAATAGGATACTAACCTGGTTTAGGGTAAGGGGTGTAGGAGAGGGAATAGGATATGAACCTGGTTTAGGGTAAGGGGTGTAGGAGAGGAATAGGATACTAACCTGGTTTAAGGTAAGGGGTGTAGGGGGAGGGAATAGGATACTAACCTGGTTTAGGGTAAGGGGTGTAGGGAGAGGGAATAGGATACTAACCTGGTTTAAGGTAAGGGGTGTAGGGGGAGGGAATAGGATACTAACCTGGTTTAGGGTAAGGGGTGTAGGGGGGGAATAGGATACTAACCTGGTTTAGGGTAAGGGGTGTAGGGGGGGGAATAGGATACTAACCTGGTTTAGGGTAAGGGGTGTAGGGGGGGGAATAGGATACTAACCTGGTTTAGGGTAAGGGGTGTAGGGGGGGGGAATAGGATACTAACCTGGTTTAAGGTAAGGGGTGTAGGTGGAGGGAATAGGATACTAACCTGGTTTAAGGTAAGGGGTGTAGGGGGAGGGAATAGGATACTAACCTGGTTTAGGGTAAGGGGTGTAGGGGGAGGGAATAGGATACTAACCTGGTTTAGGGTAAGGGGTGTAGGGGGAGGGAATAGGATACTAACCTGGTTTAGGGTAAGGGGTGTAGGGGGAGGGAATAGGATACTAACCTCGTTTAGGGTAAGGGGTGTAGGGGGAGGGAATAGGATACTAACCTGGTTTAGGGTAAGGGGTGTAGGGGGAGGGAATAGGATACTAACCTGGTTTAGGGTAAGGGGTGTAGGGGGAGGGAATAGGATACTAACCTGGTTTAGGGTAAGGGGTGTAGGGGGGGGAATAGGATACTAACCTCGTTTAGGGTAAGGGGTGTAGGGGGGGGGAATAGGATATTAACCTCTTTTAGGGTAAGGGGTGTAGGGGGAGGGAATAGGATACTAACCTCGTTTAGGGTAAGGGGTGTAGGGAGAGGGAATAGGATACTAACCTGGTTTAAGGTAAGGGGTGTAGGTGGGGGATAGGATATGAACCTGGTTTAAGGTAAGGGGTGTAGGGGGAGGGAATAGGATACTAACCTGGTTTAAGGTAAGGGGTGTAGGGTAGGGAATAGGATACTAACCTGGTTTAAGGTAAGGGGTGTAGGTGGGGGAATAGGATACTAACCTGGTTTAAGGTAAGGGGTGTAGGGGGAGGGAATAGGATACTAACCTGGTTTAAGGTAAGGGGTGTAGGGGGAGGGAATATGATACTAACCTGGTTTAGGGTAAGGGGTGTAGGGGGAGGGAATAGGATACTAACCTGGTTTAAGGTAAGGGGTGTAGGGGGAGGGAATAGGATATGAACCTGGTTTAGGGTAAGGGGTGTAGGGGGAGGGAATAGGATACTAACCTGGTTTAAGGTAAGGGGTGTAGGAGAGGGAATAGGATACTAACCTGGTTTAAGGTAAGGGGTGTAGGGGGGGGGAATAGGATACTAACCTGGTTTAAGGTAAGGGGTGTAGGGGGAGGGAATAGGATACTAACCTGGTTTAGGGTAAGGGGTGTAGGGGGAGGGAATAGGATACTAACCTGGTTTAAGGTAAGGGGTGTAGGGGGAGGGAATAGGATACTAACCTGGTTTAGGGTAAGGGGTGTAGGGGGGGGAATAGGATACTAACCTGGTTTAAGGTAAGGGGTGTAGGGGGAGGGAATAGGATACTAACCTGGTTTAAGGTAAGGGGTGTAGGGGGAGGGAATAGGATACTAACCTGGTTTAGGGTAAGGGGTGTAGGGGGAGGGAATAGGATACTAACCTGGTTTAAGGTAAGGGGTGTGGGTGCAGGGAATAGGATATGAACCTGGTTTAAGGTAAGGGGTGTAGGGGGAGGGAATAGGATACTAACCTGGTTTAGGGTAAGGGGTGTAGGGGGAGGGGATAGGATACTAACCTGGTTTAGGGTAAGGGGTGTAGGAGAGGGAATAGGATACTAACCTGGTTTAAGGTAAGGGGTGTAGGAGGAGGGAATAGGATACTAACCTGGTTTAGGGTAAGGGGTGTAGGGGGGGAATAGGATACTAACCTGGTTTAAGGTAAGGGGTGTAGGGGGAGGGGATAGGATACTAACCTGGTTTAGGGTAAGGGGTGTAGGGAGAGGGAATAGGATACTAACCTGGTTTAAGGTAAGGGGTGTAGGGGGAGGGAATAGGATACTAACCTGGTTTAAGGTAAGGGGTGTAGGAGGAGGGAATAGGATACTAACCTGGTTTAGGGTAAGGGGTGTAGGGGGGGGAATAGGATACTAACCTGGTTTAAGGTAAGGGGTGTAGGGGGAGGGGATAGGATACTAACCTGGTTTAGGGTAAGGGGTGTAGGGGGAGGGAATAGGATACTAACCTGGTTTAAGGTAAGGGGTGTAGGGGGAGGGGATAGGATACTAACCTGGTTTAGGGTAAGGGGTGTAGGGGGGGGGGGTAGGATACTAACCTGGTTTAGGGTAAGGGGTGTAGGTGAGGGAATATGATACTAACCTGGTTTAAGGTAAGGGGTGTAGGGTGAGGGGATAGGATACTAACCTGGTTTAGGGTAAGGGGTGTAGGGGGGGGGGGGATAGGATACTAACCTGGTTTAGGGTAAGGGGTGTAGGGGGGGGGGATAGGATACTAACCTGGTTTAAGGTAAGGGGTGTAGGAGAGGGAATAGGATACTAACCTGGTTTAGGGTAAGGGGTGTAGGGGGGGGGGATAGGATACTAACCTGGTTTAGGGTAAGGGGTGTAGGGGGGGGGGATAGGATACTAACCTGGTTTAAGGTAAGGGGTGTAGGGGGGGGGGAATAGGATACTAACCTGGTTTAGGGTAAGGGGTGTAGGGGGAGGGAATAGGATACTAACCTGGTTTAAGGTAAGGGGTGTAGGGGGAGGGAATAGGATACTAACCTGGTTTAAGGTAAGGGGTGTAGGGGGGGGGGGGAATAGGATACTAACCTGGTTTAGGGTAAGGGGTGTAGGGGGAGGGAATAGGATACTAACCTGGTTTAGGGTAAGGGGTGTAGGGGGAGGGGATAGGATACTAACCTGGTTTAGGGTAAGGGGTGTAGGGGGGGGAATAGGATACTAACCTGGTTTAAGGTAAGGGGTGTAGGAGAGGGAATAGGATACTAACCTGGTTTAGGGTAAGGGGTGTAGGGGGAGGGAATAGGATATGAACCTGGTTTAAGGTAAGGGGTGTAGGAGAGGGAATAGGATACTAACCTGGTTTAAGGTAAGGGGTGTAGGAGAGGGAATAGGATACTAACCTGGTTTAAGGTAAGGGGTGTAGGGGGAGGGGATATGATACTAACCTGGTTTAAGGTAAGGGGTGTAGGAGAGGGAATAGGATACTAACCTGGTTTAAGGTAAGGGGTGTAGGAGAGGGAATAGGATACTAACCTGGTTTAAGGTAAGGGGTGTAGGGGGAGGGGATAGGATACTAACCTGGTTTAGGGTAAGGGCTGTAGGGGGGGGAATAGGATACTAACCTGGTTTAAGGTAAGGGGTGTAGGGGGAGGGGATAGGATACTAACCTGGTTTAGGGTAAGGGGTGTAGGGGGGGGGGGGTAGGATACTAACCTGGTTTAGGGTAAGGGGTGTAGGGGGAGGGAATAGGATACTAACCTGGTTTAGGGTAAGGGGTGTAGGGAGGGGGGGTAGGATATGAACCTGGTTTAAGGTAAGGGGTGTAGGAGAGGGGATAGGATACTAACCTGGTTTAGGGTAAGGGGTGTAGGAGATGGAATAGGATACTAACCTGGTTTAAGGTAAGGGGTGTAGGGGGAGGGGATAGGATACTAACCTGGTTTAGGGTAAGGGGTGTAGGGGGAGGGAATAGGATACTAACCTGGTTTAGGGTAAGGGGTGTAGGGGGAGGGGATAGGATACTAACCTGGTTTAGGGTAAGGGGTGTAGGGGGAGGGGATAGGATACTAACCTGGTTTAGGGTAAGGGGTGTAGGAGAGGGAATAGGATACTAACCTGGTTTAGGGTAAGGGGTGTAGGGGTAGGGGATAGGATATGAACCTGGTTTAGGGTAAGGGGTGTAGGGGGAGGGAATAGGATACTAACCTGGTTTAAGGTAAGGGGTGTAGGGGGAGGGGATAGGATACTAACCTGGTTTAGGGTAAGGGGTGTAGGGGGAGTGGATAGGATATGAACCTGGTTTAAGGTAAGGGGTGTAGGGGGAGGGAATAGGATACTAACCTGGTTTAAGGTAAGGGGTGTAGGGGGAGGGAATAGGATATGAACCTGGTTTAGGGTAAGGGGAGTAGGGGGAGGGGATAGGATATGAACCTGGTTTAAGGTAAGGGGTGTAGGGGGAGGGAATAGGATACTAACCTGGTTTAAGGTAAGGGGTGTAGGGGGAGGGAATAGGATACTAACCTGGTTTAAGGTAAGGGGTGTAGGGGGAGGGAATAGGATACTAACCTGGTTTAGGGTAAGGGGTGTAGGGGGGGGATAGGATACTAACCTGGTTTAGGGTAAGGGGTGTAGGAGATGGAATAGGATACTAACCTGGTTTAGGGTAAGGGGTGTAGGGGGAGGGAATAGGATACTAACCTGGTTTAGGGTAAGGGGTGTAGGGGGGGGGATAGGATACTAACCTGGTTTAGGGTAAGGGGTGTAGGGGGGGGAATAGGATACTAACCTGGTTTAAGGTAAGGGGTGTAGGGGGGGGGGAATAGGATACTAACCTGGTTTAGGGTAAGGGGTGTAGGGGGAGGGAATAGGATACTAACCTGGTTTAAGGTAAGGGGTGTAGGGGGAGGGAATAGGATACTAACCTGGTTTAAGGTAAGGGGTGTAGGGGGAGGGAATAGGATACTAACCTGGTTTAGGGTAAGGGGTGTAGGGGGAGGGAATAGGATACTAACCTGGTTTAGGGTAAGGGGTGTAGGGGGAGGGGATAGGATATGAACCTGGTTTAAGGTAAGGGGTGTAGGTGGGGAATAGGATATGAACCTGGTTTAAGGTAAGGGGTGTAGGGGGGGGAATAGGATACTAACCTGGTTTAGGGTAAGGGGTGTAGGGGGAGGGAATAGGATATGAACCTGGTTTAAGGTAAGGGGTGTAGGGGGGGGAATAGGATACTAACCTGGTTTAGGGTAAGGGGTGTAGGGGGAGGGGATAGGATACTAACCTGGTTTAGGGTAAGGGGTGTAGGGAGAGGGAATAGGATACTAACCTGGTTTAAGGTAAGGGGTGTAGGGGGAGGGAATAGGATACTAACCTGGTTTAGGGTAAGGGGTGTAGGAGAGGGAATAGGATACTAACCTGGTTTAAGGTAAGGGGTGTAGGGAGAGGGAATAGGATACTAACCTGGTTTAGGGTAAGGGGTGTAGGGGGAGGGAATAGGATACTAACCTGGTTTAGGGTAAGGGGTGTAGGGGGGAGGGAATAGGATACTAACCTGGTTTAAGGTAAGGGGTGTAGGGGGAGGGAATAGGATATGAACCTGGTTTAAGGTAAGGGGTGTAGGGGGGGGAATAGGATATGAACCTGGTTTAAGGTAAGGGGTGTAGGGGGAGGGAATAGGATATGAACCTGGTTTAGGGTAAGGGGTGTAGGGGGGGGGAATAGGATACTAACCTGGTTTAGGGTAAGGGGTGTAGGGGGAGGGGATATGATACTAACCTGGTTTAGGGTAAGGGGTGTAGGGGGAGGGAATAGGATACTAACCTGGTTTAGGGTAAGGGGTGTAGGGGGGAGGGAATAGGATACTAACCTGGTTTAGGGTAAGGGGTGTAGGGGGAGGGAATAGGATACTAACCTGGTTTAGGGTAAGGGGTGTAGGGGGAGGGGATAGGATACTAACCTGGTTTAGGGTAAGGGGTGTAGGGGGAGGGAATAGGATACTAACCTGGTTTAGGGTAAGGGGTGTAGGGGAGGGGGGGTAGGATATGAACCTGGTTTAGGGTAAGGGGTGTAGGGGGGGGGGGATAGGATACTAACCTGGTTTAGGGTAAGGGGTGTAGGGGGGGGGGATAGGATACTAACCTGGTTTAGGGTAAGGGGTGTAGGGGGAGGGAATAGGATACTAACCTGGTTTAAGGTAAGGGGTGTAGGGGGGAGGGAATAGGATACTAACCTGGTTTAGGGTAAGGGGTGTAGGGGGAGGGAGTAGGATACTAACCTGGTTTAAGGTAAGGGGTGTAGGGGGAGGGAATAGGATACTAACCTGGTTTAGGGTAAGGGGTGTAGGGGGGGGGGATAGGATACTAACCTGGTTTAGGGTAAGGGGTGTAGGGGGGGGGAATAGGATACTAACCTGGTTTAAGGTAAGGGGTGTAGGGGGGAGGGAATAGGATACTAACCTGGTTTAGGGTAAGGGGTGTAGGGGGAGGGAGTAGGATACTAACCTGGTTTAAGGTAAGGGGTGTAGGGAAGGGGATTGGATATGAACCTGGTTTAAGGTAAGGGGTGTAGGAGATGGAATAGGATACTAACCTGGTTTAAGGTAAGGGGTGTAGGGGGAGGGAGTAGGATACTAACCTGGTTTAAGGTAAGGGGTGTAGGGAAGGGGATTGGATATGAACCTGGTTTAAGGTAAGGGGTGTAGGGGGAGGGGATAGGATATGAACCTGGTTTAGGGTAAGGGGTGTAGGGAGGGGGGGTAGGATACTAACCTGGTTTAGGGTAAGGGGTGTAGGGAGGGGGGGGTAGGATATGAACCTGGTTTAAGGTAAGGGGTGTAGGGGGAGGGAATAGGATACTAACCTGGTTTAAGGTAAGGGGTGTAGGGGGAGGGAATAGGATACTAACCTGGTTTAGGGTAAGGGGTGTAGGGGGAGGGAATAGGATACTAACCTGGTTTAAGGTAAGGGGTGTAGGGGGAGGGAATAGGATATGAACCTGGTTTAGGGTAAGGGGTGTAGGGGGGGGGAATAGGATACTAACCTGGTTTAGGGTAAGGGGTGTAGGGGGAGGGAATAGGATATGAACCTGGTTTAAGGTAAGGGGTGTAGGGGGAGGGAATAGGATATGAACCTGGTTTAGGGTAAGGGGTGTAGGGGGAGGGAATAGGATACTAACCTGGTTTAGGGTAAGGGGTGTAGGGGGGGGAATAGGATACTAACCTGGTTTAGGGTAAGGGGTGTAGGGGGGGGAATAGGATACTAACCTGGTTTAAGGTAAGGGGTGTAGGGGGGGGGAATAGGATATGAACCTGGTTTAAGGTAAGGGGTGTAGGGGGAGGGGATAGGATATGAACCTGGTTTAGGGTAAGGGGTGTAGGGAGGGGGGGGTAGGATATGAACCTGGTTTAAGGTAAGGGGTGTAGGGGGAGGGAATAGGATACTAACCTGGTTTAGGGTAAGGGGTGTAGGGGGAGGGAATAGGATACTAACCTGGTTTAGGGTAAGGGGTGTGGGGGGAGGGAATAGGATACTAACCTGGTTTAAGGTAAGGGGTGTAGGGGGGGGATAGGATACTAACCTGGTTTAGGGTAAGGGGTGTAGGGGGGGGGGATAGGATACTAACCTGGTTTAGGGTAAGGGGTGTAGGGGGAGGGAATAGGATACTAACCTGGTTTAGGGTAAGGGGTGTAGGGGGAGGGAATAGGATACTAACCTGGTTTAAGGTAAGGGGTGTAGGGGGAGGGAATAGGATACTAACCTGGTTTAAGGTAAGGGGTGTAGGGGGAGGGAATAGGATACTAACCTGGTTTAGGGTAAGGGGTGTAGGAGAGGGAATAGGATACTAACCTGGTTTAGGGTAAGGGGTGTAGGGGGAGGGAATAGGATACTAACCTGGTTTAGGGTAAGGGGTGTAGGGGGAGGGAATAGGATACTAACCTGGTTTAAGGTAAGGGGTGTAGGGGGAGGGAATAGGATACTAACCTGGTTTAAGGTAAGGGGTGTAGGGGGAGGGAATAGGATACTAACCTGGTTTAAGGTAAGGGGTGTAGGGGAGGGAATAGGATACTAACCTGGTTTAGGGTAAGGGGTGTAGGGGGGGGGGAATAGGATATGAACCTGGTTTAGGGTAAGGGGTGTAGGGGGAGGGAATAGGATACTAACCTGGTTTAGGGTAAGGGGTGTAGGGGGAGGGAATAGGATACTAACCTGGTTTAAGGTAAGGGGTGTAGGTGGAGGGAATAGGATATGAACCTGGTTTAAGGTAAGGGGTGTAGGGGGAGGGAATGGGATACTAACCTGGTTTAGGGTAAGGGGTGTAGGGGGAGGGAATAGGATACTAACCTGGTTTAGGGTAAGGGGTGTAGGGAGAGGGAATAGGATACTAACCTGGTTTAGGGTAAGGGGTGTAGGGGGAGGGAATAGGATACTAACCTGGTTTAAGGTAAGGGGTGTAGGGGTAGGGGATAGGATATGAACCTGGTTTAAGGTAAGGGGTGTAGGGGGAGGGAATAGGATACTAACCTGGTTTAGGGTAAGGGGTGTAGGGGGAGGGAATAGGATACTAACCTGGTTTAGGGTAAGGGGTGTAGGAGAGGGAATAGGATACTAACCTGGTTTAGGGTAAGGGGTGTAGGGGGGGGGGATAGGATATGAACCTGGTTTAAGGTAAGGGGTGTGGGTGCAGGGAATAGGATATGAACCTGGTTTAAGGTAAGGGGTGTAGGGGGAGGGAATAGGATACTAACCTGGTTTAGGGTAAGGGGTGTAGGGGGAGGGAATAGGATACTAACCTGGTTTAGGGTAAGGGGTGTAGGGGGGGGGATAGGATACTAACCTGGTTTAGGGTAAGGGGTGTAGGGGGGGGGGATAGGATACTAACCTGGTTTAGGGTAAGGGGTGTGGGTGCAGGAGGAAATTATTAAAATGTGAGCTCCAGGTATTGACAATGCCAACGCTACATATTGAAAGATAACCCTCATTATGGTTATAACATAACCTACGGGAGGTAAACACCTTTTAATTGTAAGGTAAGGTAAGCTACATTTTATTTGTATAGTGCTTTTCTAGATTAAAATCACAAAATGCTTTACAGGCAGTAAAAAGTTAACCAAAATAACATAACCACACACGTTACATCACATATAATATAAATAAAACATTTGTAAAATACTTTACAAAAAAGTTAATTAAAACAACAACCACATACACAATGGTTACACCGCATACATGATCAATTAAAATAAATGACTATATAGAAAGGTTTTAAGACCATGTTTAAAGGACTCCACACTATCAGCAGACCTGATTCCACAGGGTAGCTGATTCCACAGTTCAGGTGCTACAGCACGACTGAAAAAGCCCGGTCAGCTTTGGTCTTAAGTTTGGTCCGGGGGCAGTAGGGGGACGACGAGCGCTCCATGGCCGGAGGAGTGGAGAGCCCTGCGGGGGCAGTAGGGGGTCATGAGCTCACTAATGTCACTTGGAGCTTCACAAGTGGCGTCCTTTCACTAAAAGGCAAGGAATGGCGAGGAGGGTCGGGGGGTGGGGGGTGAAGGGGGGGTTTCCCCCCCATGGTATATATTTTTTGGCAAATCAGTTGTGCAATAGTCACTTTTGGTGAGTTGTTTCTATACAATTCAGTTATATGACATGTAGGTATGACACAGGACTACACAAGCATTTTTAATATAGAAATGTGTCAACAGACTAAAGCAGGAAACCACAATATTTTGCATACGAATTATGCAGAATGTAATATCATAACTGTCTATTACTGTTCTTGCAATTGAGCCAATTTTCCTTAGGTACGGTTTTGAGGTGTGTGTTCAACAGAATGTAGTATCAAAAACACATTCACAAAAACACATGGGTTACTGAATGCTGAACTGCACTATTATAATCACTAAGCCAGACCTTACCTGTGTCCCTGTATCACTTGTCTCTGCTGCCCTTTGATTAAAAAACGTCCCTATGTCCATTTTCCTTATCAGTGCGATTCATTCTTCTCTTTTATTTTCATTTCAGGTAGTTGTACCTTAAGAGAATTGAAGGCTGGCATCTGTAAATGCAGATATAAGTACTTTATTCTTATTTGACTATTATTATTATTATTATTATTATTATTATTATTATTATTATTATTATTATTATTATTATTATTATTATTATTATTATTATTATTATTATTATTATTATTATTATTATTATTATTATTATTATTATTATTATTATTATTATTATTATTATTATTATTATTATTATTATTATTATTATCATTATTATTATCATTATTATCATTATTTTCTTTCCAATGAAATGAAAATCAGAAAATAGGTGGTATATGATGGAAGATATGAAAGTCAATGCTTGAAGGAAAATGGACTTTGGAAATAATTTTTTTATTTTGTATTTACTGTTCTGTAAAAGTATTGTCGAATGTAATGTTTTATGTTTTGTTTGGACCCCAGGAAGACTAGTTGTTGTCAGGCAACAGCTAATGGAGATCCTAATCAACTCAATAGCTCCCACTTTCCATCACATCCACGCTGCACTTAATTTTTGCCCTTTTTTTCCCACAACTATATTATGGCGACATAGTTTATAGATGTGCTTGTCCTACTGCCTTAGCCCAACTCGATCCGCTTCACCATGCCGCTCTGAGATGTATCTCCGACTCACCTTATAGGACGCATCACTGTACACTTTACTCACTGATTGGTGGGACTTCACTGCTACACACAGGTTGCAGCATCACTGTACACTTTACTCACTGATTGGTGGGACTTCACTGCTACACACAGGTTTCAGCATCACTGTACACTTTACTCACTGATTGGTGGGACTTCACTGCTACACACAGGTTTCAGCATCACTGTACACTTTACTCACTGATTGGTGGGACTTCACTGCTACACACAGGTTGCAGCATCACTGTACACTTTACTCACTGATTGGTGGGACTTCACTGCTACACACAGGTTTCAGCATCACTGTACACTTTACTCACTGATTGGTGGGACTTCACTGCTACACACAGGTTTCAGCATCACTGTACACTTTACTCACTGATTGGTGGGACTTCACTGCTACACGCAGGTTGCAGCATCACTGTACACTTTACTCACTGATTGGTGGGACTTCACTGGCTACACGCAGGTTGCAGCATCACTGTACACTTTACTCATTGATTGGTGGGACTTCACTGGCTACACACAGGTTGCAGCATCACTGTACACTTTACTCACTGATTGGTGGGACTTCACTGGCTCCACACAGGTTGCAGCGCTGGTATGTTTTTATATATAAGGCTGTTCTTGGTAAACTTCCACGGTACATCAGTTCCAAACTTGAATTCATTCAAAACTCCCTCAACCTCAGATCCAGCACCTGGATGTGCTTTAAAATACCACCCGTGCGGACTGAGGCATGTAAAAGAAGCCTGTTTCGGTCCTTGGTCCTGGAAGGACCTCCAGACACGTCTCAAACTGGCCTCTCCGATCTCCTTGTATTGTCTTAAACTAAACATATCTGAACTCCTTGGGTTTTTATTTCTGGTTAAATAAAGGTTTGATGATGATGATGATGATGATGATGATGATGATGATGATGATGATGAATGATGATGATGACGATGGTGATGGTGATGATGATGATGATGATGATGAATGATGATGATGATGATGATGATGATGATGATGATGATGATGATGATGATGATGATGATGATGATGATGATGATGATGATGATGATGATGATGATGATGATGATGAACTTCCTTTTGTTATCCTATCTCAAAATAGAACAATTCCTGATACCAATATCACACATGAAACAGCAACAACAGAGAAGAACAGGAATACTCTTTCCTTCAGTTTACTTTGGCCCCCAGCCCAAGAATCCACAACTCTCCCAATAATAATAATAAAGTCGATCGTGCTATAAATCCTCTGCATCCTACTTCCACTTGACAAATCCTGGCTTTCCATCCTCACTGTTCAGTGTTCTGCTGCCAAGTCTGCATACTGTATCTAAGCTTTTTCCTTTTATACACCTCCTTCACCGAATCCCCCCCAAGGCACGGTCAATTCTATAAAATAAACCAACCGCTGACTAGCAGACCATAATACTAGGTCAGGCCTCAAGTTAGTGCTACTGTAGCTATCTCTCATGGAACAACAAGTGTTCCTCCCAAATCTACCTGCATCTCCAAATCCGTAGCTCTATTTAGGTGGCCTGACTCATGCCTGTCTAAAAACCTACCTGAATTCTGCACCCGAATGAATTCACCTGTACTCTTTCAATTCCTGCCGCTAAGCTCTTCAAAAGTTGGTTATGTCTCCACGTGTATTGGCCTTGAGCAAGACTAGTCTTACAGCCTGATATAATGAGCCTCAAAGTTGCCAGCTCTGAACACAGATTCCAAGTCAGATTTATGGTTGCATCTTCTTCATAATCACATACAAAAAAGAGCAAAACTCTTGGGTCTTGTCCCCTCGACCTACTGCATGGTAATCAAATACACAATAAAACTGTACAATACACAAAAACTAAAATAAAAACGACCAGAATAGTGATGTATGATAAAGCTGAGTGTGATTGATATAAAAGTGCACCAGTAGAAGATAGATAGATAGTAGATAGATTGACCGGGTTTGAGATAGTTAGAGACTCTGCCACCACAACGAGGTTCCAAGGTTCCTTCCAGATGTTGTAACGACGTGGCCACTTCATACAGGTCCTTATTGATGGTTGATCAGGGGGAACCTACTGGGAACCTAGAGTGAAACAAACAACAATCCCTCCCCTCCATTTCCAGGAGAATGATGCGTCTCTTCAACCAGTGTAAATCAAATCAAATCAAATCAAATTTATTTATAGGGCCCGACAACACACGTTAATGTCCCCATGGGCCGTACAGGTCTTCTTTAAACAAGTCAAGAAGACAACATAACAATAAGTCAAGAACAGAACAAGAACACCATAGGGTCCAAACATTTTTTAGATGAATGCAAATAAATGAAAGAATGCAAGCACTCCCAGACATACCCCACGCGAAGGTAAGGAAAAACTCACTAAAACCTAACAATAGGGAAAAAAAGCTCCACAGGCAATGTGGAGGAGAGAAACCTTAGAAGGGCCGTTCAAGGGGGGATCTCCCTTCTTAGATGTCGGTGATAGTAGTGTTGCAGACGGACAGTTGGTAAGCATGCACTCATGTATACATCCCTCTCCATTTCTACTGGATTTAGCATAAATCAGGCGTGAGAATTTCACAGCATGGTTTTAAGGTGGTATGATACACAGCACAGAGGAGTTTTAAGGTGGTATTATACACAGCACAGAGGGGTTTTAAGGTGGAGGGAGAGTCATGCATGTACAGAATGTCACCATAATCAAATACAGACATGACTGTTGATTGTAGAACGGTCTTTCCGACTGGCAGTAGAAAAGGAGCCTATGTATGATCTAAACCAAAATCCAGCATTGGGGCTTTTACAGTCTACTTGAATTGGACCTTGCCAAGATTTAAGTGTTTCCTTTTGTAGTAATTCAAGTGCATTGAAAAGTAGTGCATGTCACATTATATTCCACTGCTGTTTGGCACCGCACGCTTGTTCCTCAGCCACCTGGAAGCTAATCTGACAGTTTGGGCTGCTTGTTATATTTAGATTATTCTTGTATTTCAAAATACAAACGTATACATTGAACAAAGAAAATACATAAAAAATATAAAAACCCTTCACCTACCCAGACATGTGGTCGAACAAGGCACATGGCATTAGAACTGGAGTTGGCCCAGACTATGACACCCACTGCTACTAAATGTATGCCTGACGGTTTCTCCTACAAGTGACAGAGGTGAGATGACAGAGAGACACAATATACGGAATTGTCGGGGCGGCTAGGTGGTGTAGTGGGCAAGGCGCTCGCCACCAATGCAGGAGACGCTGGGTTCGAGCCCAGCTCTCCGCATTGCTATCAGCTTGGCTGGTCGTTCATACTAACACAATTGGCAGTGTTAGGGGTGGGAAAGCTGATTGGTGGGGATCGGACGTTGTGGACAGCGACTCCTACAGGTCGGTTGGTGCGCCTGCGCAGCAGAATCAGGAAGCAACGGGGGCGGCGTGTCCCTCCCACGCAGACCCTCGCCGCTGAGAGATTGCGCTGTGCAGGTGAAAAGATGCGACGGCTGCCTTCTCGAGTACCGGAGTAATGTAAGGCTTCGTCCACATTGCAGCCAGCTAGTGGGAGGCATGGCCTAACAGCGTTCGAGACAGGGGAGGGTAGAATTGGACGATACGAAATTGGGATGGGAGAAAAATAGAAAATGTGAGAAAAAAGTAGATCAAAAAATATATATACGGAATTGTCTTTAAAAATGTTTTGTTTTTATTTAAAAAATTTTTTATTACAGTTTGAGTGTCTAAGAACATATTTAGTATAAAAGCAAACAGTTATAGTATCTGTAATAGTAACAACTCTTTGTTTAAAAAAGCAGGAGATGTTTTCTGATTCTGAATTTTTTTAGCTGACGAAGGAAGAAGAGTCTTTGATTGGCTTTTTTGTAGATGTGGTCGGTGTTGGTTTTCCTTTTGAGATTATTGCTTATGTGGGTGGGTGCCAATAAATTTGAAAGAGTCTGTGGTGATTATGGGTTCGCCAGATATGAATACAGGGGTTTTGGGGTTTGGCTGGCGTCTGAAGTCGATGATGACTTCTTGGGTTTTGGATGAGTTGAGGAGGAGGTTATTGTCTGTGCACCAGGTAACTGTTTGGTTGATTTGATCATGCATAAACGAGTCAGTCCAGTGATTTACTGACAGTTCACATGGTGGTCTTCAGTGTTCTTCTTGGCGGCACAGACTGGCCGATTTCTCTTAGGAGTGAACTGACATCAAGTATGGACAGTTGGACACACTTTTTGGCAAAACGAAAGTCTCTCTGTGAAAGTCTTTGAGCAAAAATGACAAAATTGGCAAGTTATCTTTATATTCATTGCGTTTTCTTTCTTTGGGGTGTGTTCAATAACTTTGCTGTAAAGAGTTCAAATGGATAACTCAATAGTTATGATGAATAGCTTTAGGCAAAATGTTATGTGTTTTGGAAAAAAACTAAACGTGTTTCCATGGCAATTTTCATTTGATGTGAAATCCTTTCGCCCAACTGGTCCGGAGCTAAAGGCTTATTTATGTTGACTCAAGAAAGCATGTGTATCGAGATGAAACCGAGCCTCTTTCTTGAGTGTAATGGAGAGGAAAGACAATGAATCAAGCTCTCTATCCCAGGATAGAAACCCAGAGTAGGGCTTCAATCGAAGAAGGTAGTGCCAGGTAAAACTTGATTAAAGCTGAATCAAACCATAAACAAGGTGGCCTGTTGGGATGTTATTGTGATTTTATGTCTGCACTTTATGTACTCATTTTATGCCTGTCTTTTTTCTTGTTGTGAAGGACTTTGAGCTGCAGTTTCTGTATGAAAGGTGCTATACAAATAAAGTTTATTATTATTATTATTGCTGCTGAATGTATTCTACAAGGACCTTATCTCTCTATATCTTTTACCTGTTTGGGCTGTTTTGACTGCAACTCAGAGATATTCTGTACTGTGTGTGTGTGTGTGTGTCTAATCTGTATTGTGTGTGTGTGTGTGTGTGTGTGTGTGTGTGTGTGTGTGTGTGTGTGTGTGTGTGTGTGTGTGTGTGTGTGTGTGTGTGTGTGTGTGTGTATGTACTTGTGTGCATTCCAAACTAAACCCACAGGCTACAAAGGACTCTAACACAAGATAAACGCACACTACAGGGCCTGCCACATATGTACGTGCCCACATCTGTGTGTGTGTGTGCATTTTCTCTAGACGCAAACTGTATATGCGTCTGTTTGTGCAATTGCATTCCGGCGTGATTCTCATTCATCATGATTCAAAGCGCATATCTTGCATCAGGCATTAAAAAAAAAAAAAAAAACATCCCTTCGAGCGAACGACTGTAAAGTTGTTTTTTCCCCCTATAAAGAAAGATAGCCCATCTAAATAGAACGGACGCAAACTTTCATTGTGGGCGGAGATAAGCAGGCAGGCGCCTGCATCTGTAATGTAGTTCAGGCTCAGTGGTACAATTCTGGGGATCGGGAGAATGTGCTGCATCGTAACCGGCCCAGTAAATTACTAATATGTGCTGCGGATTCAGTATTTTCCATCAGACAGCGCTTGTGCTTGCGTTTAGGTTTAGGTTTACTGTATTTGTTCAAGGGGGACAGCGTACATTAATAAACACTTAAAAGATGTAAATGCACAACATTTTTGCCAAAAGGCTAATTTCCATTGGTAGTCCCCCTGCCAGACGGTACAGGCTAAAATCCTGTGTAAGAAAGGGTTAGCAATACAAACAGAATATAAGCGAGATAAATAGCAGAATAGCAAATAGAATAAAAACACAAACAAAATCACATATAATAGGACATACGACACATCGTGACAGATTAGATGGCGCAGGCATAGTAGACAAATGCACAATATCCACACACTGTGCGCACGCGCACACACACACACACACACACACACACACACACACACACACACGCATGCACGCACACACACACACACACACACACACACACACACACACACACACACACACACACACACACACACACACACACACACACACACACACACACACACACACACACACACACACACACACACACACACACACACACACACACACACACACACACACACACACACACACACACACACACGTACTTTGAGTCAGAAACAAACATAGTATCAATGAGAGTATCAATAATACACCTGAGTGAAGTGTAGTAAAAAAAAAAAATACTAATATTTTGTTTCTAAAACGGTAATCGTGCGTTAAAGAAAAATATTGGCGTTAACAGAATTGTGGGTTAACGCGATAATGACGCGTTAACTTTGACAGCCTTAATATATACTGTATACATACCAACTATTCGCCTGTTCTATTCTCCATTCATCTATCATCCATAGCAACACCATGGTAGGTAGGTAGGTATTTATTTAGACAACAAAACATATACAGATCATTACATCACATATTTGCTTTTGTCAAGGAGAGGAACGAAAAAGCCAATGACTTATTTACATCGTTGTCCCTGGAAGTCAATGATGCTTGATACATACAACTCATTACATCCTGTCTGAGGTCTCTCTCCTCCACATCGCCTGTGGTGCTTTTATTCTCCTATCGCTAGGTTTTTAGGGAGTCGTTCCTCGTATTCGTTGGGGGAAGTCTGGGAGTGTCGCGTGTTTGGATTTTATGGTGTTTTTTGTTCTCAATCTATTGTGATGTTTCTTCTTGACTTGCCCACGTGGGGCAATGCCATGTGATCTTATTGCGCTCTACAAATACATTTGATTTGATTTTGAATACATCGTTGGCACTGTGTATTTTTCTTTTTTTTCTTCATGAGAAGGTGATTTAACTTTGACGTCGACATTAATATGATCATAGACCACTAAGTACAGGTCGCTTCTAGGTTTAGAACATCATGACCGAGGTGCTGCTGAATGATGCATGTTGGAAGTGGATGAAATACGCAGGTTTACTGGTTCTCTGAACGGAATTCATAAGATTCCTGCACCTCGAGGGATTCTGATGGCGTGGTATGCCAGATAAGAGAGTTGCTAACCTGGCTCAATCCATTAAGTGATAGCAGTGTCATTGATAATGTATGTGTATGTAGCTGTGGGCTAAGCAGATTGTGTGTGTGTGTGTGTGTGTGTGCGTGTGCGTGTGCGTGTGCGTGTGCGTGTGCGTGTGCGTGTGTGTGTGTGTGTGTGTAGAGTCCACAGTCCACACCCCTACTCTATATACTATACCGCTGAATAAAGCGGAAGGCAGCGTACGGTTCCACCAGCAGGTGCCTGATGCAGATCAGTCATACAGATACAAGTATTGGAATGATTAGTGTGATTATTTGGTTGAAGAGAAGATAGAATGCAGCATAGACTCAATAACGGCTTCACAGTTAGACTACGAGGTTCTGACGTCGCTTTGCATGCGTCTCAAAGCTATAGACGGAGAAACGGAGTGAATAGACTATTCTGGTCGTCACAGTTGAGATGGTCAGGGCGACAGTGGCTCGGGAGGTAGAGTAGTCGTCTGGCAATCCGGAGGTTCTCGGTTCGATTCCCGCTCCTCCCGGGCAGCGTGTCGATGTGTCCTTGAGCAAGACACTTAACCCCTAATTGCTCCCGATGAGCAGGTTGGCACCTTGTATGGTTGTCGGTGTGTGAATGTGTGAGTGAATGGGTAAAAATGTGAGTAACAAATTGTAAAGCGCTATATAAAAAAGCAGCTATTTACCATTTAGATAGGATAGTTTTCTTGTTGTTATGCATCTTGGAAATGTTGTTGACACAACCGATAATATATGCTCATAATATTCCCAGATATGAAATGCTTTTCCTGAGAGGAGTGGCTTGCACGTCAGCTCAGCTGACAAATACAGGTGACCCTCTCGCTCGCTGTTCTGTGTAAATACAAACGCCAAGGCGTGCTGAGCCCCCTCCTCTACTCTCTATACACTCCTATACAAGGTGCTGAGCCCCCCCCTCCTCTACTCTCTATACACTCCTATACAAGGTGCTGAGCCCCCCCCCCCCTCTACTCTCTATACACTCCTATACAAGGTGCTGAGCCCCCCCCCTCCTCTACTCTCTATACACTCCTATACAAGGTGCTGAGCCCCCCCCCTCCTCTACTCTCTATACACTCCTATACAAGGTGCTGAGCCCCCCCCCCTCCTCTACTCTCTATACACTCCTATACAAGGTGCTGAGCCCCCCCCTCCTCTACTCTCTATACACTCCTATACAAGGTGCTGAGCCCCCCCCCCCCTCTACTCTCTATACACTCCTATACAAGGTGCTGAGCCCCCCCCCTCCTCTACTCTCTATACACTCCTATACAAGGTGCTGAGCCCCCCCCCCCTCTACTCTCTATACACTCCTATACAAGGTGCTGAGCCCCCCCCCTCTACTCTCTATACACTCCTATACAAGGTGCTGAGCCCCCCCCCCTCCTCTACTCTCTATACACTCCTATACAAGGTGCTGAGCCCCCCCCCCCCTCTACTCTCTATACACTCCTATACAAGGTGCTGAGCCCCCCCCCCCTCCTCTACTCTCTATACACTCCTATACAAGGTGCTGAGCCCCCCCCCCCCTCTACTCTCTATACACTCCTATACAAGGTGCTGAGCCCCCCCCCCCCTCTACTCTCTATACACTCCTATACAAGGTGCTGAGCCCCCCCCCCCTCTACTCTCTATACACTCCTATACAAGGTGCTGAGCCCCCCCCCTCCTCTACTCTCTATACACTCCTATACAAGGTGCTGAGCCCCCCCCCTCCTCTACTCTCTATACACTCCTATACAAGGTGCTGAGCCCCCCCCCTCTACTCTCTATACACTCCTATACAAGGTGCTGAGCCCCCCCTCCTCTACTCTCTATACACTCCTATACAAGGTGCTGAGCCCCCCCCCCCCTCTACTCTCTATACACTCCTATACAAGGTGCTGAGCCCCCCCCCTCTACTCTCTATACACTCCTATACAAGGTGCTGAGCCCCCCCCTCCTCTACTCTCTATACACTCCTATACAAGGTGCTGAGCCCCCCCCTCCTCTACTCTCTATACACTCCTATACAAGGTGCTGAGCCCCCCCCTCTACTCTCTATACACTCCTATACAAGGTGCTGAGCCCCCCCCCCTCCTCTACTCTCTATACACTCCTATACAAGGTGCTGAGCCCCCCCCTCTACTCTCTATACACTCCTATACAAGGTGCTGAGCCCCCCCCCCTCCTCTACTCTCTATACACTCCTATACAAGGTGCTGAGCCCCCCCCTCTACTCTCTATACACTCCTATACAAGGTGCTGAGCCCCCCCCCCCTCTACTCTCTATACACTCCTATACAAGGTGCTGAGCCCCCCCTCCTCTACTCTCTATACACTCCTATACAAGGTGCTGAGCCCCCCCCTCCTCTACTCTCTATACACTCCTATACAAGGTGCTGAGCCCCCCCCCTCCTCTACTCTCTATACACTCCTATACAAGGTGCTGAGCCCCCCCCTCCTCTACTCTCTATACACTCCTATACAAGGTGCTGAGCCCCCCCTCCTCTACTCTCTATACACTCCTATACAAGGTGCTGAGCCCCCCCCTCCTCTACTCTCTATACACTCCTATACAAGGTGCTGAGCCCCCCCTCCTCTACTCTCTATACACTCCTATACAAGGTGCTGAGCCCCCCCCTCTACTCTCTATACACTCCTATACAAGGTGCTGAGCCCCCCCTCCTCTACTCTCTATACACTCCTATACAAGGTGCTGAGCCCCCCCCCTCTACTCTCTATACACTCCTATACAAGGTGCTGAGCCCCCCCCTCCTCTACTCTCTATACACTCCTATACAAGGTGCTGAGCCCCCTCCTCTACTCTCTATACACTCCTATACAAGGTGCTGAGCCCCCCCCCCCCCTCCTCTACTCTCTATACACTCCTATACAAGGTGCTGAGCCCCCCCCTCCTCTACTCTCTACACACTCCTATACAAGGTGCTGAGCCCCCTCCTCTACTCTCTATACACTCCTATACAAGGTGCTGAGCCCCCCCCTCCTCTACTCTCTATACACTCCTATACAAGGTGCTGAGCCCCCCCCCCCTCTACTCTCTATACACTCCTATACAAGGTGCTGAGCCCCCCCTCCTCTACTCTCTATACACTCCTATACAAGGTGCTGAGCCCCCCCCTCCTCTACTCTCTATACACTCCTATACAAGGTGCTGAGCCCCCCCCTCTACTCTCTATACACTCCTATACAAGGTGCTGAGCCCCCCCCTCTACTCTCTATACACTCCTATACAAGGTGCTGAGCCCCCCCCCCCCCCTCCTCTACTCTCTATACACTCCTATACAAGGTGCTGAGCCCCCCCCCCCTCTACTCTCTATACACTCCTATACAAGGTGCTGAGCCCCCCCTCCTCTACTCTCTATACACTCCTATACAAGGTGCTGAGCCCCCCCCCTCCTCTACTCTCTATACACTCCTATACAAGGTGCTGAGCCCCCCCCCCTCCTCTACTCTCTATACACTCCTATACAAGGTGCTGAGCCCCCCCCTCCTCTACTCTCTATACACTCCTATACAAGGTGCTGAGCCCCCCCCCCTCCTCTACTCTCTATACACTCCTATACAAGGTGCTGAGCCCCCCCCCCTCCTCTACTCTCTATACACTCCTATACAAGGTGCTGAGCCCCCCCCCCTCCTCTACTCTCTATACACTCCTATACAAGGTGCTGAGCCCCCCCCCCCCCTCCTCTACTCTCTATACACTCCTATACAAGGTGCTGAGCCCCCCCCCCTCTACTCTCTATACACTCCTATACAAGGTGCTGAGCCCCCCCCCCTCTCTACTCTCTATACACTCCTATACAAGGTGCTGAGCCCCCCCCCCTCCTCTACTCTCTATACACTCCTATACAAGGTGCTGAGCCCCCCCCCTCCTCTACTCTCTATACACTCCTATACAAGGTGCTGAGCCCCCCCCTCCTCTACTCTCTATACACTCCTATACAAGGTGCTGAGCCCCCCCCCCCTCTACTCTCTATACACTCCTATACAAGGTGCTGAGCCCCCCCCTCCTCTACTCTCTATACACTCCTATACAAGGTGCTGAGCCCCCCCCCCTCTACTCTCTATACACTCCTATACAAGGTGCTGAGCCCCCCCCCCTCCTCTACTCTCTATACACTCCTATACAAGGTGCTGAGCCCCCCCCTCTACTCTCTATACACTCCTATACAAGGTGCTGAGCCCCCCCCCCTCTACTCTCTATACACTCCTATACAAGGTGCTGAGCCCCCCCCCCCCCCTCCTCTACTCTCTATACACTCCTATACAAGGTGCTGAGCCCCCCCCTCCTCTACTCTCTATACACTCCTATACAAGGTGCTGAGCCCCCCCTTCCCTCTACTCTCTATACACTCCTATACAAGGTGCTGAGCCCCCCCCCCCTCTACTCTCTATACACTCCTATACAAGGTGCTGAGCCCCCCCCCCCCTCCTCTACTCTCTATACACTCCTATACAAGGTGCTGAGCCCCCCCCCTCCTCTACTCTCTATACACTCCTATACAAGGTGCTGAGCCCCCCCCCCTCCTCTACTCTCTATACACTCCTATACAAGGTGCTGAGCCCCCCCCCCCCTCTACTCTCTATACACTCCTATACAAGGTGCTGAGCCCCCCCCCCTCTACTCTCTATACACTCCTATACAAGGTGCTGAGCCCCCCCCCTCCTCTACTCTCTATACACTCCTATACAAGGTGCTGAGCCCCCCCCCTCCTCTACTCTCTATACACTCCTATACAAGGTGCTGAGCCCCCCCCTCCTCTACTCTCTATACACTCCTATACAAGGTGCTGAGCCCCCCCCTCCTCTACTCTCTATACACTCCTATACAAGGTGCTGAGCCCCCCCCTCCTCTACTCTCTATACACTCCTATACAAGGTGCTGAGCCCCCCCCCCTCTACTCTCTATACACTCCTATACAAGGTGCTGAGCCCCCCCCCTCCTCTACTCTCTATACACTCCTATACAAGGTGCTGAGCCCCCCCCTCTACTCTCTATACACTCCTATACAAGGTGCTGAGCCCCCCTCCTCTACTCTCTATACACTCCTATACAAGGTGCTGAGCCCCCCCCCCTCTACTCTCTATACACTCCTATACAAGGTGCTGAGCCCCCCCCCCCTCTACTCTCTATACACTCCTATACAAGGTGCTGAGCCCCCCCCCTCCTCTACTCTCTATACACTCCTATACAAGGTGCTGAGCCCCCCCCCCCTCTACTCTCTATACACTCCTATACAAGGTGCTGAGCCCCCTCCTCTACTCTCTATACACTCCTATACAAGGTGCTGAGCCCCCCCCCCCTCTACTCTCTATACACTCCTATACAAGGTGCTGAGCCCCCCCCTCATCTACTCTCTATACACTCCTATACAAGAAGGTGCTGAGCCCCCCCCCCCTCCTCCTGAGACACGTCTGTTGAAGAGAAGACTCTTTATGTCTCTTCACCCTGAGAACACGTCTGTTGAAGAAGACTCTTTATGTCTCTTCACCCTGAGAACACGTCTGTTGAAGAGAAGACTCTTTATGTCTCTTCACCCTGAGAACACGTCTGTTGAAGAAGACTCTTTATGTCTCTTCACCCTGAAACACGTCTGTTGACCTGAGAACACGTCTGTTGAAGAGAAGACTCTTTATGTCTCTTCACCCTGAGAACACGTCTGTTGAAGAAAGACTCTTTATGTCTCTTCACCCTGAGAACACGTCTGTTGAAGAAGACTCTTTATGTCTCTTCACACTGAGAACACGTCTGTTGAAGAAGACTCTTTATGTCTCTTCACCCTGAGAACACGTCTGTTGAAGAAGACTCTTTATGTCTCTTATCACCCTGAGA
>NW_028173078.1:0-13984 GCF_963971535.1 Notolepis coatsorum
AGCGCTAATCTGAGAAAAGTGTTGCCAAATTTCTATCAGCATGTGACTTGTTCCACCAGAGGCGGGAATATTTTAGACCATTGCTACTCGCAATTTAAGAGCGGGTACAAGTCTCAAGCTGCTAGTCCTTTCGGCAAATCAGACCATCTTCCTTTTACCGCAGTATAAACAAAGTCTCAAGCGCGCCCCTGTAGTATCGCGAGAGGTTAAGCGCTGGACTGTGGAGTCGGTGGAGACGCTCCAGTCTGCACTTGAATGTACAGAATGGAGTGTGTTCCGCGACAACACTGACTATATTAATGACTACACGGAAACAGTGCTGGACTTTGTTTGTACTTTGGTAGAAGAAACAATCCCCTCTACCACAATTAGAGTTTACCCAAACCAAAAGCCCTGGGTGGACAAATCCGTCCGTGAGGCTCTGAAAGCGCGCACCTCAGCATACAACGACGGACTTGTGACAGGCAACATGAATGACCACAAGGTGGTGAGATACAACGTTAGGAAAGCAGTAATAGAGGCAAAACGGCGCTACAGGGATAACATTTAACTTCAATATGAACAGGCTGACTCTAGAGGTATGTGGCAGGGCCTCAGAACGATGACAGATTACAAAGGCACCTCCCTCAAGCTGAACAGTGACATCCAATTGGCAAATTATCTCAATACCTTCTATGTAAGGTTTGAGGCTGGTGAGAGAAAATGGTGGTTTTTCAATGTATGTGATGTATAGATTGGGGAGAGATGACAGCTAAAATGGTAAAACAACGAAATGTGCATGGAAGCAGGAGACGGTGATAGAACGGTGGTGGAACCAGTGGTTTCACAGGCACAGGCCGCGTCAGCGAGGGTTTTGTTATGAATTCCTTAGAGGAACATCTGAGATTAGAGTGTACTGTCTCCCAGGACAGGAGGGAGAGAGGTTCATCTTAATGAAACGTGAGTTTATTAGTGTTAAAGGTTATTCAGTTGTCATGACAACACGTCGCATGACAACCAGAAGGCGGGGCCGTCGTTGCGACGACGAACATCTATAAGTCGGACGGTGTTTCCGGGTGTAAGGCAGACTAGAATCTGACCGAGAGCGAGTAGGACTGAGATCACACAGAGGACCTTCTCTCCTCTCATCACGAGAGAGGGGGGGGGGGGGGGGGGGGAGGAAGAATGCCACGACATCAGTAGCTTCGGCTACCACGAGGATGGTCTTAGGCTAACGAACAGGCCTGAACACTATTGGACTGAATCACAAAAGGACAATCTGAACACACCGAAAGATCATTAGAATAGACTCTTCAAGGACGATACAATTTGATAACATCTGATAACATCTGATTATGAGGTTTCTGTTTAGAGAAATAAAACAACGCTTTTCCTCACAAGGTATCTCACGTTGTCGAAGTGTCGAATTCTTACGGAAGTGGAGGAGTATTATGGTTTATGGATTGCACTAATGGGGGAAGATAAGGATCTTATCTACCAGTATCGGAGACGTCAGGACCATTAAAAGTACACAACGCAGAGGAATTGGATGGAGAGCCAAACAGACGAAGACGTGATACTGGCCAGTTTGATCAGAATCTTACAGTTGATGCCGTTGGGACCCGGATTTGCAAGAGATTAAAACAACGGGAACAGTTGGTTGTTGATGACAGCCGGATTTGCAAGAGATAAGAACAACGGATAAAGACTTTTTCAATAATGGGGCGACAGTGGACAACAGTCATCAATGTGTGGGAGAATCATGATCGAAGCAAGGCCGGTCAGCCCTGGGAGAGAGCGGCGAGTCGAGCGGTCAGGAGGCGAACCAGCGCTGTAGGGGAAACAGCGCTCCGATCAAAAATGTGAGTTCACTGTGCACACGGTTGTTTTGATTTTATAGCCAAATAAAAACGAACAGATAGTGAATCCGTAAACGTAAACATTTCTAGTTTGACACAGAGAGAGAATGCCAGCTGTAATAATTGCAGAGAGCCATGGTGAAAATCGAGGGTGTTATCTACAGAGAATGAAAAGCAAATGAGGCAGGCTGCACAGTTTTGGTTTAAGGAGGGTAAATGCGAGATGAGGAAAGGGGGGGGGGGGGGGGGGGGCGCTTGAATCAGATCGAAAAATTGTTATGGCGGGACTGTTTTCATAACAGAAGGAAAGTCGAAAGGAGATTGTACCAGTGTGTATTATGTCCGATCAGGCAAGAGTATTAGTCTGAGAAAGCGTCCCCTGATAATGGATAGGAAAGAGAGGAAAAACAGCTGTGTTTTTAGGCCGTGGAAGGAAGGGCAGCGTTTGTTTGTTTGAGAGAATAGCCATTATGAGCGAGTCAAAATGGCCGTGAGCACCACGAGGAGATAACAGATAAAGAACCAGGAAGTGACACGTCAACTAATACAGGCAAATGGAGGAGTAGGTCGCCACCTAGTGGCGGAGGGGGGGGGGGTAGTGCTGGGGAGTTTCCATTACCCATAGGGGAATATTTAGAGTTTAATTCAATTAAGGAGTTTAATTGCGGAGGGGGGGGGTAGTGCTGGGGAGTTTCCATTACCCATAGGCGAATATGTAGAGTTTAAGTTAATTAAGGAGTTTAATTTTTTCAAAATTACCAACTGCTTGTGTGTATACACGGTGGTGTATGTGAGAACTTTGTAAAGGAACTCAAAGTGTGGTATATAGAGCGACGTGACAGCTCCAGGGCGACGGTAGACAGCCCCGTAGGGTATAGAGCGACGGTGACAGCTCCAGGGCGATGTAGACAGCCCCGTAGGGTATAGAGCGACGGTGACAGCTCCAGGGCGACGGTAGACAGCCCCGTAGGGTATAGAGCAACGGTGACAGCTCCAGGGCGACGGTAGACAGCCCCGTAGGGTATAGGGCGACGGACAGCTCTGTTGTATGTTAGATGATAGTACGAGTACGTATGTGAGTTAGGAGCAGGGAACCAACCTGCTCTGTTGTATGTTAGAGCGATGCAAATAGTTTTAGGCACTGATTCTGGGTTTTTTGGTTGTTGCACTGTTTTTGGGTTATCACAAAGAGGCGGGAAGAGGGTCCGTGCGTGAGGATACCAAGTGCGTGGGATGCCAAAAGATAGGGGGACAGGGCTTATGTTGTGTGCTCGGTTGTATGTTATTATCATAATAATAAGATCGATATACAGGTTAATTAAATAAGTTTAATTATTAATTGATTAAATAAGAATTGCACAGAAAGATGGTGCAGTTATTTGAATGGGTTAATTATTGAATAAAGAGGGAGGTTGAATTCCAGTGGGGCCTTCTCACACCTAATAAATAGGCAGAGTCTTGAGGGGACACGTCACCAGAAAGAACTGGCGCGCGCTGGGGGTCACCCGTGGGACAAACGTAGAGCGCCGAGTGGGTATCGTTTAGCTGCTGGTGTCACGCCGGAAGACAACAAAACAGGGAACAGCCCTGTAGGATTAGATATGGGTGTTGAGAAGGTGGGGGACTAATAGAGAACAAATAGCGCCATGGGCTGTAGGACACTCACACCGTCCAACAGTCTGAAAGGGCGTGGCCATGGCAGGGGCTTGCAGAGGAAAAAAAATATATAGAGAACGAGCTGCAGGCCCAAAGCCACGGTAGACTAATAGAAAACACAGGGTCGAGTGTACAGAAAGACTGCCGGTGTTGTGTTTCTGCTTTCAAGGGGGGAATGACACCGACAGCGATGGAGATGGCCAGGAGACAGACTGGAGGAGGAGGAAGCCGCAGGGGCCAGGCACGGCAGCCTGGTACACAGATCGTCCACGACGAGAGAGAGGGCCGACGGCGGTGGAGATGAGCCTCAACCAAGATGACCGACGGGGCGGAGATGACCGACGGGGCGGAGACGGCCGACGAGGCGGAGTCCAGCGGTCGCAGGCGGTGTTTGCCCAGGGGAGAACGAGGCAGACATTGGAGGGGGTTTCCCTGCGGAGACGCTGTTTAGAGAGCGTTTTGAAACAACAGAGCACGGGCGGTGAATCATGAACAAACAGGGACTTCCTTTCAGAGTCAATCAGGAGATCGAGAGACGAGACAACAGCGAGAAGTCCTGTGTTCATTGATTAGGAGTATGAGATATAAATGGAGGATTCATATATAAGATATATGTATAGAAGGATATATATATATATAGAAGGTAGATAAGAGGGAGAACAGTAGAACAACAGGATATAATTATTGGGAGCAGACAGGGGGGCTCCAATGGTTATGAGTCGTTGGATGTTGTTGGTTTTGGTGGTCGGTTTCGGTTCCCTTTGTGCACGAAGGGGGGCGCAAACAGACATCAGGCAGCAGGATCACTGGGTTGACCGTGGGCCGTCTTCGTTTCTTGTGCACGAGAGACGAGGTTGGTTTGCTTCAACCACAGGCTATTTTTGGCATAATTAATTAAAGAACCAAATAATGATTTATGATTCTGAAGGGGTGATAAGAATCAAGGGGGGATTGAGAGAAAATGGTGGTTTTTCAATGTATGTGATGTATAGATTGGGGAGAGATGACAGCTAAAATGGTAAAACAACGAAATGTGCATGGAAGCAGGAGACGGTGATAGAACGGTGGTGGAACCAGTGGTTTCACAGGCACAGGCCGCGTCAGCGAGGGTTTTGTTATGAATTCCTTAGAGGAACATCTGAGATTAGAGTGTACTGTCTCCCAGGACAGGAGGGAGAGAGGTTCATCTTAATGAAACGTGAGTTTATTAGTGTTAAAGGTTATTCAGTTGTCATGACAACACGTCGCATGACAACCAGAAGGCGGGGCCGTCGTTGCGACGACGAACATCTATAAGTCGGACGGTGTTTCCGGGTGTAAGGCAGACTAGAATCTGACCGAGAGCGAGTAGGACTGAGATCACACAGAGGACCTTCTCTCCTCTCATCACGAGAGAGGGGGGGGGGGGGGGGGGAGGAAGAATGCCACGACATCAGTAGCTTCGGCTACCACGAGGATGGTCTTAGGCTAACGAACAGGCCTGAACACTATTGGACTGAATCACAAAAGGACAATCTGAACACACCGAAAGATCATTAGAATAGACTCTTCAAGGACGATACAATTTGATAACATCTGATAACATCTGATTATGAGGTTTCTGTTTAGAGAAATAAAACAACGCTTTTCCTCACAAGGTATCTCACGTTGTCGAAGTGTCGAATTCTTACGGAAGTGGAGGAGTATTATGGTTTATGGATTGCACTAATGGGGGAAGATAAGGATCTTATCTACCAGTATCGGAGACGTCAGGACCATTAAAAGTACACAACGCAGAGGAATTGGATGGAGAGCCAAACAGACGAAGACGTGATACTGGCCAGTTTGATCAGAATCTTACACTGGGAATAACAACACCAGCCTACAAACCACTGCAATGGAGGGGGGGCACTGCTGATGGAGACTCAGTGTTCAGGATAACAGAACATGAGGTGAGGAGGACCTTTAAGAAGGTGAATATCAGGAAGGCAGCAGGACCGGACGGTATCCCCGGCCGCGTCCTAAAAGTCTGTGCCGACCAACTGGCCCCGGTATTCACTGACACATTTAACCTGTCCTTAGAACAAGCTGTCATCCCCACCTGTCTGAAGAAGTCCACCATTATCCCTGGCTGTACCCAAAGAATCCAAGCCTGCTTGCCTCAACGACTACCGCCCTGTAGCTCTCACCTCCATAGCCATGAAGTGCTTTGAGAAGCTAGTGAAGGGCTACATCTGTTCCTCCCTCCCCATCAACCTGGACCCCCTGCAATTTGCATATCGCCCCAACAGGTCCACGGAGGACGCCATAGCCCATGTGCTGCACACAGCAGCATCACACCTGGACAAGAGGCAGGGGAACTATGTGAGAATGCTATTCATCGACTACAGCTCAACATTCAATACCATAGTCCAAACTCATAGCCAAGCTCGGGGACCTGGGCTTGAACTATGACCTCTGCCAGTGGGTCTTGGACTTCCTGACGGGCAGACCCCAGGTGGTGAGAGCAGGCAACTGCACCTCCTCATCCATCACTCTCAACATAGGGGCCCCCCAGGGCTGTGTTCTGAGTCCCCTCCTCTACTCCCTGTACATACATGACTGTATGGCACAGCGGAACAACAACACAATCATCAAATTTGCTGACGACACAGTAGTTGTGGGCCTGATCTCTGCAAACGACGAGAGGGCCTACCTGGAAGAGGTAAAGGTTCTAGCGGGATGGTGTCAAGAGAACAGCCTCTCCCTGAACGTCAGCAAAACAAAAGAGATGATTGTGGAGTTTAGGAGGTCGGGGTCAGGGACTACAGCCCCCTCAGCATCGACGGGGCACTGGTTGAGAGAGTGAACAGTTTTAAGTACCTCAGAGTCCACATATCTGAGGACTTGACATGGACCGCACACATTGACAGTGTAGTAAAGAAGGCACGGCAACGCCTCTACTTCCTTAGGCACTTAAGGAAGTTCAACGTGAGTCAGATGATCCTCAAGAACTTCTACTCATGCACAATAGAGAGCATCCTGACTGGCAATATCACCTCCTGGTTTGGGAATAGCACTGCACAAGACCGTAGCAGACTACAGAGAGTGGCCCGTTCAGCCGAACGCACAATTGGAGGTGGGCTTCCCACTCTCCAAGACATTTACAACAAGCGGTGCATGGGTAAAACTAAGAGAATAATCAAAGACTCCAGCCACCCAAACAACTGCCTCTTTGAACTGCTGCGGTCAGGCAAGCGATACCGGAGTCTCATGGCAAGCACAGAGAGTCAGAAGGAGCTTCTATCCCCAGGCCATCAGGATGCTCAATGAACAATGAACAATAACAAACCATCAATACACCCACAGCACACACAACCACACGCACACACTCACTTTAAATATACAACACACTGTAGCACCCACTTTACCACTTTAGACACTAACACACTTTATATTTATATTATTGGTAAGGAAATTGCACATCAATCTCATTCCTTATTGCACCTCATTGCACCTCACCACCACAAGCTAAGCTATACCTCACCATTTCTACACTGTACTGTACCTGCACTGTATATACTGTACATACTGTATATAGGTATACTGAAAAATGTTGTTGTTTACACTTGTTTACGTACTTGACTTTCTATTTTATACTTATATTATACTTATTTTATACTATCTTGTTATTATCTAGCAGACTCTCAGGAGCAAAACAGAAAGAAGCATTTCATGCAAAGTATTCTGTATTTCTGTATGACAACTAATAAAGAAACTTGAACTTGAAACGAATGCTAATACCTATAAGGAGAGCGGTCAGTGTGTTTGTCAATTAACATGCTAATGCGAATAACTATAAGGAGAGCGGTCAGTGTGTTTGTAACATGTTAATGCTAATAACTATAAGGAGAGCGGTCAGTGTTTGTCAATTAACATGCTAATGTGAATAACTATAAGGAGAGCGGTCAGTGTGTTTGTAACATGCTAATGCGAATAACTATAAGGAGAGCGGTCAGTGTGTTTGTAACATGTTAATGCTAATAACTATAAGGAGAGTGGTCAGTGTTTGTTAACATGTTAATGCTAATAACTATAAGGAGAGTGGTCAGTGTTTGTTAACATGTTAATGCTAATAACTATAAGGAGAGAGGTCAGTGTGTTTGTTAACATGCTAATGCTAATAACTATAAGGAGAGCGGTCAGTGTGTTTGTAACATGTTAATGCTAATAACTATAAGGAGAGTGGTCAGTGTGTTTGTTAACATGTTAATGCTAATAACTATAAGGAGAGCGGTCTGTGTTTGTAACATGTTAATGCTAATAACTATAAGGAGAGCGGTCAGTGTGTTTGTTAACATGTTAATGCTAATAACTATAAGGAGAGCGGTCTGTGTTTGTAACATGTTAATGCTAATAACTATAAGGAGAGCGGTCAGTGTGTTTGTTAACATGTTAATGCTAATAACTATAAGGAGAGCGGTCAGTGTGTTTGTGTGTCCAGTGTAATATTGTCTTTTGGGGAGAATTTATGGCAATTATTTTTAAATGTTCTGCTCCAATGCTGTAACTAATGGTATCAAATAGCTGGAGCAACTTATTAGACATAGCTTAATTGAGCAAGGGAATAGTAATTTTTTTTTTTTATTATTGCAAAACAAAAATTATTAAAAGTCAGTACTCAACACATAATGCATAATGAAACTAACAGTCAAGGTGGTTAAAATTACATGCAAGTACAGAAACAAGATAAAAAAAAAAGTCTATAATAACATTTTAACCGTATACAGTGTATATCCAGCGAAATTAACAATTATATAAATGTTTATATAGGACATACCCCTAATACCTATTTTCTAAAACCCTACACACATATGCTCCAGCTCGAACCCCCCCCCTCCCGGACCCCTCCTTGGATAGTACCTCCATTATCCCTCACTCCTAATTACATTTTCATAATTTGAATAAGTGAGATTGAAAACATGTTTAGCCTATCCATTATTAATAGACAGAAAATATTGAGTGTTGAAATGTTGAGCCTTCAGCACATTTCTCATAGAGGGCATCAGTCTTGCACCACAGTGAATTCCACTGTATACAGAATATTGTATACATATTCTATTCAATACATATATAGTTATGTCTCTCATACATATAGAGAAAATCAGATTCACAACACAAGGCCACACAGATACTTTCCACAAAACATGGCAGCCCTTCCTACTTCATTTCAAAACCCATATGACCTAAGTCCCTTCTCCTTCCAAACTTCGGACCCCATGACCCCCCTCCTTCCCCCACCTACTTTTCTGACACTGCTAGTCCACGTATGGCTGGGGAGATGGCATTGTGGTGGTCTAGCTGAGGGTGTTAAATTTACTTTCCATTTTTTTTTTATATAACTATCTGGAAATTATGCTACCAAAATGGAGAGTATTACTTACATTATATATTATTATTACTGTTTTTTATTTCAATTTTTTAAATTAAATTTAAATGTCTTTGTGTAGTTTTTTGTCACATCTGTATTTATGTTTAAAGGGGAACTATTTTACTATTTCTTTCACTATTTGGGCACTTTTACACAATTCCTGTGAGTCTATGGAACACCTCTGTAATTTTTTATTTTCTTTTATTCATTGTTTTGTATTTCTAATCAACTCCTCAAAAACAGCATTTTTCTACCTCAAAATCTCGAGCCGTTTTGAGGCTGGGCTCCAACCACTGTGTGCAGCTCATCATGAGCCTGATGCCACACAGCCACATTATCATGCAGCTGTGTCTCTGACATCACAAATCATCACATTTTCAGATGACTCAGTTCAGTGAGGGTGAATATTGTGAGAGGAGAATTGGAGGAATGCGCCAATATGAGAATTAGAGACATAGATCATATTAATATAAGTTCACATAGCTAGGAAACAATGCTAAACACTCAAAAAGGCCATTTATAAGATAGTTCCCCTTTAATTATTTAAATTTTGTATTTATGTTAAGTATATGTTTGTTGTAGCCCTCCTTGGGTGGGATGGGGTGTGGTTAGGGGATAGGAACAGGGAAGGAAATGGAAGATGTATAATATAACTGAAATGTACACATTTGCATAAATTCTTCCAATAAAAAAAAGATAAACCACAGAATATTGTATACATATCTTCACAGTATTATACATATTTTCATAGCTCACCATCAGTAAATATTGGAAACAAGTAAGTATTGGACTACAAGAAAGTTTCAAGTCTTCAAGGGTGGAGTTATTATTTTTTTTTTTTTATACACTTTTTCTCCCATTTTCTATATTTTCTCCCATCCTAATTTCGTATCATCCAATTCAACCCTCCCCTGTCACGAACGCTGTTTCTTGCCTCCCACAAGCCGGCTGCAATGTGGACTAAGTCATACATAGCACAAGTCCCCTCCGGTACTTGAGGTAACAGCAGTCGCATCTTTTCACCTGCGCAGCTCGATCTCTCAGTGTCGAGGAATAACGCGTGGGAGGCTCACGCTGCCCCCGACACTTCCTGATTCTACTGCGCAGGCGCACCAACCGGCCTGTAGGAGTCGCTGTCCACAACGCCCGATCCCCACCCATCAGTTTCCCACCCCCTAATACGGCCAATGTGTATTAGTACGGACGACCAGCTAAACTGAAAGCAAATGTGGAGCACTGGGCTCGAACAGGCGAGCCCAGCGTCTCCAGATTTCATGGCGATCGCCTTGCCCACTACGCCACGTAGCCGCCCAAGGGTGGAGTTATTTAAAGCTTTGAACAGTTCGATTGGGTTCTGGAGGTGGTTAAAGCAAATGTGCAGGGTTGTGGTGGCCTGTGGTGGTGGGGCCCCAATGTGAAAACCTTTCATGGGGCCCAAAATCTCTGGCGGCACCCCCTGAGTGTGGAATTTCTGGAATTTCCATAGTTGTGGCAGAACAACATTACTAGAACACGTTTTACATTCTGTGAAAGCTTAGATCAGTTACTCTCACAATGCAGGGACATAGTAGTTATCTCTTAAATGAAAAATAGGATGGAAAGCATTACTGCCAAACAAACAAGTGCCAATTATATGCGAGTAGCACATCAATCTTTCTTCTACAGTCCCCTATTATAAGCATTAAGCACTAGTGATACAACATAGGCCTACTATATCAGTTGTGTCATATCTGAAGCGTCAGGAACATTACTTGAGTTGAGCTATCGCTGTAATGTAATGCATGTTATACATTAAAGCATGGATGGTGTGGCATGTAAAATAGGCTCCACCAGGGTCTCAACAAGTAAAATGTAAGACCATTTTAATACCAATTTCACGACCATACTAGCAAAAAGAACAATAACACAATGACACTGAACTAGCGGCTGCAATTACGCTCCAATTTAAATCCTCGCAAGTTCCATCCAAGCTCTCGCCAGACACACGAAGCTCCTGGTAGCCCCACAAAAAACGACTTGAATACAAAAAACATTTCATATATTTAATATTATTTCATCTCCTGACAGCTGGGCTGCCCCTCCCAAAAAAAATTAACACTTGTGCAAATGAAATTTAAAGGGGACGTGCATTGCTATTCCTTGCACTATTTGGGAAACTTTACACAATTCCTGTGAGTCTATTGAACACATCTGTAAGGTTTTTTCCAAAAAACATTTTTATATTTTATATTTCTAATCAAGTACTCAAAAGCATAATTTTTCTCCCTTTGGATTTCAGGCTGTATTGGCCTGGCTCTGCCCATAAGCACTTTGAGTGACAGTCATCCACGCAGTCTGCGACTGGCACAGAGAGAGATAGAGAGAGATTGCGGGGGATACTAATTAATTTTGCCACGGGGGGCATAATCCCACGGGACAATGCATTGGTAACTTGTTTCAAATGACAATATATACCTCTGTGATTATTATTGTACGGATCGGAATACGGGCATGCGCAAATATATTACAGTGATATGCTAGTGCTCCCGACTCGAGAGGGAGAGAGAGACAGACAGAGAGACGACAGCGCGATGCGCATGTGTATGTGTGCTCTGTCGCGAGTGTGTGTAAGCAGGGGCAGACCGCTGAGAGATCGCTCAGAGAATGTATGTGTGCTCTGTCGCGAGTGTGTGTAAGCAGGGGCAGATAGCTGAGGAGATGCTCAGAGAATGTATGTGTGCTCTGTCGCGAGTGTGTGTAAGCAGGGGCAGACAGCTGAGGAGAGATCGCTCAGAGAATGTATGTGTGCTCTGTCGCGAGTGTGTGTAAGCAGGGGCAGACAGCTGAGGAGAGATCGCTCAGAGAAACGCAGCGTATGAGCCTCTCTCTCTGTTTCTCCCTCTCTCGCTCTCTGCCTCTGACGTTTGAGGAAGTGTCGGGTTTCACTATGCGCTACAACCACAGAGCCAATCAGATCACAATCAGCTCCACCAGCTCCCAGTTACGTCACCGAGCGAGTCAAATCAGAATGACCTAATTCACTGGAGGAAATTGTCTCAACTGAATGAGAGTAATCCGCCAATATGGTATTTAGAGACAGACCCATTGATACTAACCCCTATTACTATAAAACAATGCTAAACACTGAAAAAGGCCATTTATAATGCATGTCCCCTTTAAGACCTTTTAATACTTTTTTTTAGACACCCTGTACACTCCTGTCTTTTCCCAACATAAGATCTAAAAAAATGTACAGTGGCAAGGTTGCCACCTAGTGACATATATCCCACTACAGGCCATCAGGTGTCATCTCCAATCCAAAGTCCAACATCCAAGGAACACACTACCTGGTGAGGTAGGTCTCCTCAGCAGTGGTGTGTCCTCGTGTATTAAACTAATATGTAAGGGGTCTTGAAGTACAGATGATGGCTTATGTTGTACGGATGTTCGTTGGCCTCTGGGTTGTGCAAAGACGAGAGCTCAGGCAACAAATAAAATAACACAAGTGTTGTCACGGCTCACAGTATGTCATGTGTGAATCCTGTACAGTGGAACTGATTAGAGCTAGTTGGGCTCTATATTTCTATGGAACTGATTAGAGCTAGTTAGGCTATGTGTTTCTATGGAACCGATTAAAGCTAGTTGGGCTTATTTTTTTTGAAGGGATGTTTTTTATTTTTTCCCCTTTTTTTTTTACATAAAACCAGACACTAGTCTAGCTAGTTGGGCTTTACGTTTCTATGGAACTGATTAGAGCTAGTTGGGCTCTATGTTTCTATGGAACTGATTAGAGCTAGTTGGGCTCTGTTTCTATGGAACTGATTAGAGCTAGTTGGGCTCTATGTTTCTATGGAACTGATTAGAGCTTGCCAGGCTCCAAGTTGACCAAGTCTTAGTGGATAAGTCACTTTTAATTATTTATTTAATGATTATTCACATAAAAGGCCTGAATAACACATTTCCTGGAAAACGATAAGCACACCCCTGGCACCACAAAAGCATAGCCTTCTATAAGTAAGCACTAGTCTTACTAAGGAAGCAATAGTCTTCTATAAGTAAACACTAGTCTTCTATAAAGAAGCAATAGTCTTCTATAAGTAAACACTAGTCTTCTATAAGGAAGCGCTAGTCTTCTATAAGGAAGCACTAGTCTTCAATAAAAAGTCTAAAGTGGTCATTTTGCATCACTGAATTTGGAATTTGCAGGATAGTATTGAGGGCAATTTTATAGATTTCTCAATTGAACAAACTACATCGATTGGTCAACAAAATTCTATGACAATTGACCCACCTCAAGCCCTGTCCTCTTTCTTGATCCTCCAATCACAACTGTTGCTTCCCTCTGACAAATTTTGTTGACAATTTCTTTGGTCGGGACAGCCCTAGAATTGATACCGTCATAATGGGCTTAATTTCCTCTCCCAGACCATGTCAATAATGAATACTGTAGCTAAGAGAACATAGAACTTCCATTCAGTAAGACAAGTGGATAACATTCAAACAACAGTGCAACAAGCTGACATAGACAATACAGTTTGTTACCATCTCATCATGATTATTTGCACAAGAAGAAATAAAAGTTAATATTTCACTCTGTATGTTCATTTAATTTAATCATATGAACAACTTAAAGATCAACACCCTGCAGATCATTATAGAATAAGATTTAATATATTGTATGAATTTATACATGCAAGTGCCTGGGACAAATATATATTCTTCTAAAGGGAATGCTGTTGCATGGCAATGTTAATATAAAAAAAAAAAAAAAAAAAAAAAGGGAAAAAGCACTTTACCAAAAAATAGTGTTGTTATGATTGTGCATAAAACATCAAATGTTATGCTAGGCACCGGGAGATGATGCTGCTACTATGTGTTTTCCAGTCACAAAACCACATCAGCCTCAGGAATTCCTGTGAAAAAACTCATTGCAAACTCGGTTATTAAAATATACAAAGATATCAAACAAACAAACAAACAAAAAGAAAGAAAAGAAAGAATTCTAGATATTGTTTGCAATGAGTCCCCAGTCACGTCTCTAGTTGGCGAGGCTCTATATTTGCACAGTGATTCATCCGTTTTCAACGCTAGTGAGAACAGAGAGCGACGGGCAGCGTGGCCC